>NW_027796587.1:0-284 GCF_054177405.1 Leptonychotes weddellii | reverse complement strand
AGCCCCACATTAGGCTCCGCATTCAGTGCGGAAACTGCTTGGGATTCTTTCCCTCTGCCCCTCCCCCCTCCCCTCTCTCTTTCAGATAAATAAAAATTTAAAAAAGAAACTGAAAAGTAGGGGTGCCTGGGTAGCTCAGTTGTTAGGCATCTGCCTTCGGTTCAGGTCATGGTCCCGGGGTCCTCGGATCAAGCCCCACATCGGGCTCCCGGCTCACGGGGAGGCCTGCTTCTCCTTCTCCCTCTCCCCCTGCTTGTGTTCCCTCTCTCTCTGTGTCTCTCTCT
>NW_027796586.1:0-284 GCF_054177405.1 Leptonychotes weddellii | reverse complement strand
CTGGCCTCTGCCCTCAAGGAATTAGGGCCTAGCGGAACAGAAGGGCACACAAAAAAATACCTACCTCAAACCAAGGCAACAGTCAGATAATGGAGATATTTACACATAGCTCTGAAAGTACAGAGGGGCTAGTTATTGATTTTGCCTGCCGAGCTGGTGATGGTGGTGATGGTGGTGGGAAAGGTGAAAGTGGTTGATGTTGGTGGTGATGGTGATAATAGTGATGGTGGTGGTGGTAATGGCGGTGGTGGTGATGGCAATGGTGGTGGCGGTGGTGGTGGTGG
>NW_027796585.1:0-284 GCF_054177405.1 Leptonychotes weddellii | reverse complement strand
TGAAACCTTATGCAAAATATCCAGTGTCTGGGAGTTTGCATATTCTTCTGTAGAGAATAATATCTTACATCGATTCTCAAAAGTAGCCAATAACTCAACTGAGTTTCACAACTATTAATCCAAAAGCTGCATATGAATAAAATTAATTTAGTTTGCAATTTCTTTGATTATATGGACAACTCGAAATTTCAAGGTAAATAATTTATATATTATAAGTCATCATCACCAACTAAAACAAATCTTTTAATGTCTATAGTCACAGAGATAATGTCAAAATATTTTTT
>NW_027796584.1:0-284 GCF_054177405.1 Leptonychotes weddellii | reverse complement strand
TCAGAGTAATTATCCAAATTAAAATTAAGGTAGGAGCTTCCTGGGCTCAAAGACTCTTGTGTAACAACATCTCAAATAAGGAGCACCTAACAGGTTAACACCCTCCCTGAGATTGGTGAGAATCTCAACCCCTCGAGATCCCGCTTTCTGGACTTCTCTGCATGTGTGGGCTTAGGACAGAGTCCAAAAGTCTCTTAGTTGGTCTAAAAGACTCTTCACACTCAACTTCTGCTGCTTCCTCCTATGACCTCTATCATTCCAGTCAAACTGAACTACTTGCAATC
>NW_027796583.1:0-284 GCF_054177405.1 Leptonychotes weddellii | reverse complement strand
CTCCCAGCTTTGACAACTGCGTGTCTGCTGACTGTGACTTCTTTGACTTTATCAGAGTCATCAATAAAACACTGACTAAGACACGGTCTGGAGTGATGTGCTCTGTCCAGGTTGGCCCCGATCTGCTTCTCTTTCTTCAACGTTTTGGGGCCACTGCTGATTGTCTAACTTGGGGTGTCACCAGCTTCTCCCACTCAGCATACATGTCCCCATCCACAAAGACTTGATAAGAGGCCTTGTCAGATGTCCTACTAACATCAAAACACATGTTATCTATAGCATTT
>NW_027796582.1:0-284 GCF_054177405.1 Leptonychotes weddellii | reverse complement strand
GTACACTTGTGTATCAGGATTTTCATTCCAGAACAAATATTAATATACAACTGGACACTCACAATAATCACAATTGGTTTCACTTCAGATAATTTTCTTGACATTTTCTTATCATTAGCACCATCAAGGAACTTGATAATATCTTTGTTGTTGTCACACAGTTGTAAAAACTATCAACTTCAATGTATTTCTTTTTTTTTATTCTTATGTTAATCCCCATACATTACATCATTAGTTTTAGATGTAGTGTTCCATGATTCATTGTTTGTGCATAACACACAGTG
>NW_027796581.1:0-284 GCF_054177405.1 Leptonychotes weddellii | reverse complement strand
CAGCTTTGACAACTGCGTGTCTGCTGACTGTGACTTCTTTGACTTTATCAGAGTCATCAATAAAACACTGACTAAGACACGGAGTGTCTGGAGTGATGTGCTCTGTCCAGGTTGGCCCCGATCTGCTTCTCTTTCTTCAACGTTTTGGGGCCACTGCTGATTGTCTAACTTGGGGTGTCACCAGCTTCTCCCACTCAGCATACATGTCCCCATCCACAAAGACTTGATAAGAGGCCTTGTCAGATGTCCTACTAACATCAAAACACATGTTATCTATAGCATTT
>NW_027796580.1:0-284 GCF_054177405.1 Leptonychotes weddellii | reverse complement strand
TCTAGGACTTCTGGGCTGAGAACTGACTTGAATCATCTTTCTGATCCAATCCCCACCCCATACCCCAGCTGACAGGTGGTAGCCCGCCTGCGCAGAGACCAGGCCCCGTAGGGAAGGCTCCTTTCTCCCCCCGCCCCCAGGTCAGCATCATTCACCTGCTGAAGCAACCTCTGTCCGTGAAGAGCAAACGCTTTCTCCATAGGGCACCTACTGAGCATCATTCTTGCTTGGGCAGGTTTGGACTCACTGGACGCTCAGGCCGTGCGAACAAGACAACAGGCCTG
>NW_027796578.1:0-284 GCF_054177405.1 Leptonychotes weddellii | reverse complement strand
TGCTGCACCTGGCAGGTGAACACCACATCTTCCCTGTGGGCGGATGAGTTCACCAGGAGCCAGCTCGTCCAGTTAAACGTCCCATCCTTGTTCTCTATGAGGTTCGAGGCCGTCGAGGCCGTCGAGGCCGTTTCTGTTCGGGACACGTTTCCATTCTCCAGCCAGGTCAGCTGTAGGCGCTGGGGGTAGAACTTCTTCACTTGGCAAGTGACCTTCACCTGGTCCCCTGCCACGGGTTCCTGGGAAACCTCCAAGGTGGGCGGAACTGAAAGAGCACAGAGCAG
>NW_027796577.1:0-3134 GCF_054177405.1 Leptonychotes weddellii | reverse complement strand
AAAAAAAAAAGTTCACTGGTACAAAATTAGAATTTAGTTTTCAATCTGTTAAGAAGGCAATGTTTTTCTTAAATTATTGGTTTGTTCTTAATCTCTTAATAAGAAATTTAAACAAAGGTTTTCGGGGGTTTTTTTGTTTGTTTTTTGTTTTTTTACCTTTTAAGCAATTTGCCTAGAAAGCGAAGATTTTATGTTTTATCAAAATAATTTCCTGTGCTTTGTGTTATCATTATCAACATATCTTTGATTACTTAAGTAAACCTAGTCTTAATATTGAAAGGGCAAAGTTTTGCTCAGAACTATGTAACCTTCTGTATTTGCCTTTGACATTTTTTATTGTCAGTTTGGCTAAATGCATAATTAAGTATTGTTTCATAATGCTCTGTGATCCTTTTTAGTAAAGTGCCCAATGTCTTTTGATATTTTTTAAATAACTTCCCAAAATCAAATTCTAAATCATCTTTTTTCAACCTCCACCTAACTTTGGGATTTCCAGTGGATCCCAGGAATATCTTCAAAGATTTGTTCTCTTTCCATATGAAAAGAGAGATATTAAACTAATTAGGCTTATTTGATATATTAAATTACATGGGAAGCATTGTCAAGTTAGAAGTAATGCTTCTGTTAATGTAAGTGTTCCAGAAATTGTATGAAATTTCTAGAAATCTTGTATGTCCTGGTATAATGTTAGTCATAATTCTAGTTATCTTAAAATGTTGCGTGTCACAGAAATAACCAGATTTTCTGGTCAGTAGTGAACTCTCATCAGATCTTTAGCAACAGGTATTTTAAAGTCTTTTGTCATTTACAGACAATTATTGTTTTACTCTAATGCTTTTGTAAAAGTGAGTCATGGAAAGGACTGTACTGAGAACAATTTATAACACCAGTGCCAGATTACAAGGTGTTGAACCTTGGGTGCATATTTCACAAATGAAGAAGGCTCCAACTGACATCTGGTCCTATACAAATGCTGGAGACCTCAAAATCAAATTGACTAGGAAAAGAAGTAGCTGACATTGAGGTAGACTGCTTCTTTCCCAGACATCAGATCAAGAACATTTTTTTCCATTTCTCTTTTCCTATCTGACCATCCTTTTTCTAATTCTTACACCATGAAGGCCCTGTGACTTTTTTGTTCACCTTTTGCCTTGCTCTGGCCTGGAAAGAAAATACCATTGTTTACATATTTCAGGCCTTGCAAAGGGAGGTAATCCAACTTCAAATGTCTGTTGGATTTGCCATGGTTCTGATGATTCTGTGGTTCTGCCCATCATAGACTTCTCCCTGATTTCCAATGCCTCAGTTTCTCTACAACAAACTCAGCTTCCTCTCTATCATACTAGGTTCCCTAACCCTGGGGGTCTATTTCCTGTCTCTGGTTACTAACCCCAAACCTGAGAACCTTCCATCCAGGCTCTTACAAAGAAAGGGACACAAGGCAAAAGTAACCAAAATAAAACTGCTTGTGTGGTCTACGGATCCTTATATTTTACTGGTCTTTGTGGCTGTCACCTTTCTTGTCCTGACCACAGACCCAGGAATTACCAAGAGGCATTCATGATTCAAAGTCACTTCCTTTGGCAGATCCTTATTCCCCTAGTTAGGAGTAACTGCAAACGATGCTATGATCAAGAACCTCTCTCTTGAAGATACTGCAGAATTGCTGCTAAAGCAGTAGCTGCCCAACAAAATTCCCTAGATTCTTTGGCTGAAGTTGTTTTTGACAATAGGATGGCCTTTGATTACCTTTTAGCTGAGCAAGACGTCTGAGCTATGGCCAACTCCAAGATTAACACTTTTGGGGAAGCCAAAAGCTACATAAAATAATTGAATAATCCACGTAGCTTACAAAAGTGACTCTTTCAACATCTTTCTTTGACTTATTTCATTTTTATTTGGGCCTTGGGGACCACAGCTCTGAAGTGCACTTCGGATACTGGGAATTATTCTGTTTATAATAATCACTATTGTGTCCTGGACATACTGTATTCTCTCAAAAACCTTAAATGCATGTTCACAGCTGGTAACCACCAAGCAAATGATCTCGCTAAGACTACAACATCAGAAAAGGAACAAAGAGAATGACTGACTTAAAGAATGTGAACCAGATGCTGTGACCAATGAATACCACAGAGAGAATAAGTAGCTTCAGAGTGGTAGCTGGGAATAGTGCTAATGCCTTAAATTTTTATCACTTCTCTCAGGCTGAGAGTCTGATCAAAAGGGGGAATTGTTAAAAACAAAACACCGTGCTCCAAATGGAATCACTTATTTTAAATCCCACATCACCAAACCAAGACTTAACTTAATCACAGTTTTGGCTCCTCCAGAAATGGAATATTAAATCAGTGAGAAATTACCTGGTCAATATTAGTGAGTAATTTGCGTGATAGTCCCCTGCCATCCCCTAAAGGAAAGTGACCTTGCCACAGCCAGTCTGCTTTTTGCTAGTATAACTTCCTTGTTCCTGTTTTCTTCTGTCTATAAAAGTCTTTCATTTTGACTCTGTGTCTGTTGGTCAATTCATCAATCATTGTATAAAGCCAATGAGATCTTTACAATGTACTCAGTTGGATTTTGTTTGTTTTTTTTTTAAAGATTTTATTTATTTGTCAGACAGAGAGAGAGAAAGACAGACAGACAGCAAGCACAAGCAGGGAGAGTGGCAGGCAGAGGGAGAAGCAGGCTGCCTGCTGAGCAAGGAGCCTGATGTGGGACTCAATGCCAGGACACTGGGATCATGACCTGAGCTGAAGGCAGATGCTTAACCAACTGAACCACCCAGGCATCCCGGATTTTGTTTTTTTTTTTTTTTTATTTTTTAAAAATTTTTTAAATTTATTTTAATTTATTTTATTTTATTTTTTTAATTTTTTAATTTTTTAATTTTTAAAAATTTTTTATTGTTATGTTAATCCCCATACATTACTTCATTAGTTTTAGATGTAGTGTTCCATGATTCATTGTTTGTGCATAACACCCAGTGCTCCATGCAGAACGTGCCCTCCTCAATACCCATCACCAGGCTAACCCAACCTCCCACCCCCCTCCCCTCTAGAACCCTCAGTTTGTTTTTCAGAGTCCATCGTCTCTCATGGTTCGTCTACCCCTCCGATTTCCCCCCCTTCATT
>NW_027796576.1:0-284 GCF_054177405.1 Leptonychotes weddellii | reverse complement strand
TGCCACCTCATGACTCTGATGAGCTTCAGAAAAAATATAATTTTGTAGTTTATCTGGATTTTATTCATTATTAGGATAGGAGTGATTTTTTTTAAAGCTTCCTATATCTTGAGGAGAAGCAGAAGCCCACTTCAGAATATCAAAAGCGGAAAATTTACAGAACTAAAAGGAGAACAGACAAATGCAACACACACATAAGGATTTTATCACACCTAACCAGTACCTGAGAAGACAAGCAGGTATCTATCTATCTATCTATCATCTATCTATCCTATCCTACAGAT
>NW_027796575.1:0-284 GCF_054177405.1 Leptonychotes weddellii | reverse complement strand
GCTGAGCCGGAGCCGAGCCGGGCCTGGGTTCTTGCCCTGCCCCCGCCGAGCACGCACTGTGCACTGTGCATGGGTGGCCTTGCGTGGCTGTGATGGTGGGAAAGGCCACGTGCAGCCACCAGAAACGCCCCTCCCCAGGAAGGGAGTCCCCGTAGGGCAATACTGCGTCCCCGGGAGCGGGAGGAGGTTGGAGCCTCCCCCCAGGACTTGAAGGGTGCGGGGCCGCGATTCCCACCACAGCTCCTCTCCCCTCGCCTGTTTGGCCCATGCGGAGACCAGGAGGG
>NW_027796574.1:0-284 GCF_054177405.1 Leptonychotes weddellii | reverse complement strand
TCTCCCACTCCCCCTGCTTGTGTTCCCTCTCTCGCTGTCTCTGTCAAATAAATAAATAAATAAATAAAAAGTCTTAAAAAATTAAAAAAAAAAAACAAATTTTTTTAAAGATTTTATTTATTTATTTGAGAGACAGAGAAAGCATGAGTGGGAGGGCAGAGGGAGAGGGAGGGAGAATCTCAAGCAGACTCTGTGCTGAGCAAGGAGCCCGACGCGGGGCTCGATCTCACAACCCTGAGGTCATGACCAGAGCCAAAACCAAGTCGGACACTTAACTGACTGTG
>NW_027796573.1:0-284 GCF_054177405.1 Leptonychotes weddellii | reverse complement strand
CTGTCAATTGCCTTTTAGTTTTGTTGACTGTTTCCTTTGCTGTGCAAAAGCTTTTTATCTTGATGAAGTCCCAGTAGTTCATTTTTTTGCCTTTGCTGTTTCCCTTGCCTTTGGAGACGTGTCTAGCCAGAAGTTGCTGCGGCCGAGGTCACAGAGGTTGCTGTCTCTGTTCTGTTCTCAAGGATTTTGATGGATTCCTATCTCACATTGAGATCTTTCATCCATTTTGAATTTATTTTTGTGTGTGCTGTAAGGAAATGGCCCAGTTTCATTCTTCTGTGTGT
>NW_027796572.1:0-284 GCF_054177405.1 Leptonychotes weddellii | reverse complement strand
TCTCCAAATAGACTAGTATTCTCAACTGGAATCATCACTTTCCTGTCATCATACAATTAATGAAAAAAGGTATAGAGATCACCAATTAAGAAGAGTTGATATGTCAATCACCCCATTAGTAATGCAAAGAACACAATACAGAGAATGCAGCTTGTCTTGACTTCTTGCACAGGGACTACTCTGTTGCCTACATTTTTTTCTATTTCTTTCTCTTTAAGATTTTATTTTTAAGAAATCTCTATACCCCATGTGGGGCTCAAACACACAACTACGAGATCAAGAGC
>NW_027796571.1:0-284 GCF_054177405.1 Leptonychotes weddellii | reverse complement strand
AAGAGAACAGGATGGTATATCAACAGCTAAGAGAAATCTCAGAGAGTGTTGAATGTTGGAAAGATGACTTGGAGAGTGAGCATTGGGGAAAAGTTCATGGATTTTGTTTGGATCATTTGGTAAGACCTGAGAACAGTGCTGTTCAGTATGAAAGCCACCAGGCACATGTGACTATTGAAGGTAACTAATTATAGTTAAACATTCATTTCCTCAGTGGCACTGACAGCATTTCTTCCTTCCTTCCTTCCTTCCTCTCTTTTCTTTCTTTCTCTCTTTCTCTCTTT
>NW_027796570.1:0-284 GCF_054177405.1 Leptonychotes weddellii | reverse complement strand
TTTGGCTCAGGTCATGATCTCAGGGTCCTGGGATCTAGCCGCCCATCTGGCTCCATGCTCATCAGGGAGTCTGCTTGGGATTCTCTCTCTCTCTCTCTCTCTGCCCCTCCACCCCAAAATAAATAAATAAATCTTTTAAAAAAGTATAATCTTTCAACAAGTGGTAAAGTGTAATCTTTTCAACACATGGATATGGATACGACATATGTGTGTGCATATGAAAAGAAATAAATACATAAAATTGGATCCATAACTCACACCATCCAGAAATGAGCCTAAAAGAG
>NW_027796569.1:0-284 GCF_054177405.1 Leptonychotes weddellii | reverse complement strand
TTTTTTTTTTCCTGTTTCAGTCTGTCTCTGATATGCCTCAAAGTGTAACTCAGTTCTACAGGCCAAGGATACCTAAATCTGTAGCTGAGATGGATCACTTTGGTCTGAAAGGTCATCTGAATGAGTTTCTCCATCAAAACATGATGCTTATAACTGTGCAACGATTGGTACCTTTTAGAGTTTATTTATTATTTTTAGTAATCTCTATACCCAATGTGGGGCTCAAACTCACAACATCAAGACCAAGAGTCACATGCTCCTCCTGACTGAGCCAGCCAGGTGCC
>NW_027796568.1:0-284 GCF_054177405.1 Leptonychotes weddellii | reverse complement strand
CGCTGGAAGAGGAGAGAGCTTGATTTTCATAAGAATATAAGGGGAAACGTATTCATCTATATTAAAATAATTTCAGCCCCCAAATAGCCCAACATTTCTCCTGATAAGGATCTTTATTCTTCAGGGACTTCGAAATCACACCTTTCCTCTTTGAAATGAAGAATCTCATTTTGGGCATGACCCAGCTGCTTTCTATAGCCGGGGAAAACATTCAGCTGGGTTTGGAGCAGCCACATAATGAATTTCCTTTGAAGGGAAACAGGAAACAAGAAAATTGGAGCCTG
>NW_027796567.1:0-284 GCF_054177405.1 Leptonychotes weddellii | reverse complement strand
TTGCTTCCAAAAGTCCTTAGAGACTTATGCTATATCCCTGACCCCCTCCCAACTTGAAAGTATATGATCAGTCACCCCACACAACTCCAGACCAGCTCTTTCTGCCCATGGGTCCTATCCCCATGCTTTAATAAAACCATTCTTATTGCACTGAAAAACATTTCCACATCAAAATCTTTGTAAGGTAAAATGTTTAATATATATTAATTAGATCTTATTAATTACATCATTAAAATCCTCTACAGACTTTCTATTTTGGTCTTTTGATTTATGATTATTGAGGA
>NW_027796566.1:0-3134 GCF_054177405.1 Leptonychotes weddellii | reverse complement strand
TTCACCGGGTCTCCGGAAGGGTGGACAGGCCATTGGGGAATGAGGAACGGGAACCAGCCCTTGACCCTTCAGATTTGGACAGCAAGATGGTCTTGTGCCACGTGGGCCATGGCAGGCCTCTGTCTTGACTTGAACTTTTCAGATAGTCTCCACCCTTGTCCCAAGTGGCTCCTGGTGCTGCATGGGTGGGGGTGGGGCTTGGCTTAATGCCCGAGGCTCCAGTGGGCCCCTTGGGGACTCATGCATTTACTTTCTTTCCCTTTTCCTGAAGCTCTGACATTTCTTTCTCAGTTGGTGATTCTCCAAAAGGGCTCTGTCCTGACCCCTGCTTCCCTAACAGAAGAATAGGTCTTCGGCTGGCCCTAAGATTTACCCATTTAGTTCCAGTACGTATAGCTGAGGCCTGCATTTCACAGAGTGGCATGGACGGGAGTGAGGATGGCCTGAATCTTGTTTTTCAGTTAACAGTATCCAAAGAGTTGGGCCCAGTTTCCCGTTCTTGAGAGTTCCACTTGTCGCTTGAGGAGGCCCTGTTGTTACAGGGACCAGATGGTGGAGAGGAGGGGAATTGGGTGCTAAAGGGAGCAGTGAAACCGTTCCAGTGACCTCAAGTGGAAACTCTTGAGGGAATTGTGCCTGCTTGTTAAACCCCAAGGGGATGGAAGAGTGCGCACTTGTGAGGTGCTTAGCTCCGCTGAGAAAACTGTGAAGTTCACGGCAGCACACACTAAGCACAGCCTCTAGCATGGGTTAAAGCAGTGCCCGTGCCGTCGTGAAAGGCAGCGAGCTGGCTGCTTCACAGAGAGGGAATGGGGTGGGCTCCGCCGCTGGGTGGTTGGTGGCAGGGACACTGTTCCCTCTACCCCCAGATAAGCAAGCATAGCTCATTCTCTCTCTCTCTCTCACACACACACACACACACACTGACACACACAGCTTGGTGTGTAAAGCCATAAGAACAGTGTCTTGTCCTTACTTAGTATGTGCTTAAAAAGTACTGCTTTTCCCATTGGAAAAAGAAGCACCTGAACCCTGTGTCCGTGTGTCTGGGCGAGGAGCCTCCTGTTGGCTCTGTTGTGTTTTCCCCTTGTTCTACCTTCCCATCAGTGGGCAGAGCCATGGAGGGCGTGTCTGTCCTCGCTGGGAGATGGCGCTAGCCCCCCTGGGTTGGGCACGCGCCCACATGCTGTCCTTTTCTTTCCCAGGGAGAAGGACGGCACCTGGAAGGCCCGTGAGGTGCTGGTACGGCTGGGCATAGACCCGACACAGGAGGACTGCGTGGCCACTCACCGGATCTGCCAGATCGTGTCTACGCGCTCAGCCAGCCTGTGTGCGGCCACCCTGGCGGCCGTGCTGCGGCGCATCAAGGAGAACAAGGGCGAGGAGCGGCTGCGCTCCACCATTGGGGTGGACGGCTCTGTCTACAAGAAGCACCCACAGTGAGTCAGCGTGCCCAGACCCCCCAGCGCCATGGCCCCCAGAGCACTCGAGGACCCCTGACAGGCCTGCGAGAGACCCTAGTGACTCCACGGCCAGCTCTGTTTTGCCTTCTGGGGCGGTGGAGGTGGACCGTAGCTTGAGGGACTTTGTAGGATAAGCTCCCAGCTGGGCATGTGGGGGTCGGGAGGGTGGCATCCTTGGCAGGGGTGGAGGCGATTCCTGAGGGCTCCTGATGCCTGGAGCTCTAGCCAGGGCTCTCCTGGCCACGGGGCTCTGTCTGCCACCCTCTTGTTGAGGAGTTCGGGTTTCTCTGTACTTGTTTCCTTGACTCTCATGTTTGTGGATGGTCTGTTCAGGTGGTGTGTGCTCTGACAGAGGACACCCTGGCACAGCCTCTCTGGCTGACCTGGGCATTGAACTGATCCTGCACTGCCCTCCATGGTTGGTCCCTTGGGTCCTAAGTGCCAAAATATTCAAATTTCAGTTGGCACCTGGCCGATCTCTCTCTTGTGCCCACTTCCTATTTCATTTTTGCTGGATTCGAGCGCCAGTTCCGTGTGCCTTCATTAACTGAATCAAGGTCTCCGCCCTGGTCTTCTAGTCCAGGGCTTCAGAAACACGAAAGTGCACGTGAATCACCGGGGGATCTTGTTAAGAGGCAGAGTCTGATTCGGGGGGTCCAGGCCGAGACCTTGTCTCTGGGCCCCCAGGGGTGCTGTTGCCCACAGACCGCACCAGGGGCAGTGAGGCCCCGGAGACCGTAGCTCAGCACAGCCACCACCCGAGGAGTTCCTGTTGAACACACCTGTGGTCTTGAGCTGTTCAGACGGCCTTGGGATTCTGGGCAGAAATTGGCCAAAGAGGCCAAAGTCCAGAAGAGCATTTCTCCTTTTCCTGTTCTGGGTTTTCCGCAGGCAGCGTCTAATGAAAGGGGCACTGCAGGTGTCCGAATCCCCCGATTCCGAGGCTGATGTATTGGGTGGAGGAGCCTCGGCTGTGGGATGGGGAGGTCTTAATGTGACTGTGTGCGAGGGTAGGGGCCTCCTACAGCGGCCCTTTCCCCTTCCCTCTGCTGGGGTGGTCACAGATGACTCTCCGAGCTTGAACAGTGTTGACCGAGAACCTGGGGGTGCCTCCCGGCCTTGCGGCTGAGGCAGCGAGCCCTTCGCACCCTTGACCCTCACCGTGGACCCCCGTCTCTTCCCCTCTCACGGCGACTGCAGCTTTGCCAAGCGTCTTCACAAGACGGTGCGGCGCCTGGTGCCCGACTGTGACGTCCGCTTCCTGCGTTCTGAGGATGGCAGCGGCAAGGGGGCAGCCATGGTGACGGCGGTGGCCTACCGGCTGGCTGACCAACACCGAGCCCGCCAGAATACCCTGGAGTCTCTGAAGCTGAGCCGCGAGCAGCTGCTGGAGGTCAAGAGGAGGATGAACGTAGAGATGGAGCGAGGTCTGAGCAAGGAGACTCACGCCATTGCCCCCGTCAAGATGCTGCCCACCTACGTGTGTGCCACGCCTGATGGCACAGGTAGGCGACAGGGCTGCCACTCAGCCACCGCGGTGGGCCTTTGTCCTGGTGTCGATGTCCCGGCAGGACTCCCTCCGCCTTAGCATTGGGTATTGGGACCAGTACTAGAAAATGCTAGCGTTCAAGAAGTTCAACCCAGCCATTCCTCTGCTATAATTTTTTTTTT
>NW_027796565.1:0-284 GCF_054177405.1 Leptonychotes weddellii | reverse complement strand
GAGGTGATCACAGCAGAATCCAGCTCCCCGCAGAGGGACCGGGGAGGGGGCTGTCGTGGTGTGGGGCCTCTTTCCCTCCCGTCTTCACTGAAGGCCCAGGCTGGCTTGCCGAGAAGCCTTCGGCCCCCTCTCCCCACTGTGCACCCACGGGTGTGTCCAGGGCACAGAGACCCTCAGCACAGCACCTGGGCCAGCCAGGCAGGGCAGGAGAGGAGGGGCAAGGCCTCAGAGGGAAGCTGCAGGTGAGCTCCAAAGGCAGACCCTTTTGCTTCATTCATTCCTGG
>NW_027796564.1:0-284 GCF_054177405.1 Leptonychotes weddellii | reverse complement strand
ATTCCCATTAGAAATGTATTAAAATATCTGTTTCTCCACACTCTTTGATAATGGAGACTCAATTCTGGAATCAGGTAAACCCTGATTACTGTGTGGTTGAGCATTTTTTCATTTGTTTATTGGTCATGTTTTCTCTTCTGTATGCTTTAATAATTTTGTTGGGTTTCCACTTCATTTTTATCTATAGATACATGTTCTTCTCATAGGTGTGATATTTAACCTTAGGTATTTTTTGCTTCCTTACCTCCCTTCTCTCTTTCTGGGATACCTACTGCTTAAACCCT
>NW_027796563.1:0-284 GCF_054177405.1 Leptonychotes weddellii | reverse complement strand
TCAACAAAAATGTCTTTGGAAAAATATGAAAAAATATTATGTATATTTAGGTCATTATTATTACCTGGTATTAAAGACAACCAATTTTTAATTTTTGGATTAAATGAAACGTACATGTTATGTCTATTATTATAAGAAAAATATTTGAATATATAGTATGTTGTGTTAACAGCTAGGACCATTTTAATAAAGTCCATACAGAAACTTCAAAGCATGAACTCTATCTCAACTGTTTCAAGAAATATGTATATTATCATATCAACTAGGGCACAATATCTGTGTAC
>NW_027796562.1:0-284 GCF_054177405.1 Leptonychotes weddellii | reverse complement strand
TTTCTAGGAAGAAGTTGCTGCAGCTGAGGTCGAAGAAGTTGCTGCCTGTGTTCTCCTTTGATATCATTATCTCTTGCTGGGACTTTTGCAGAAGCCTATTAACCAATATTTAATTTTTCATTCTGGCAACCCTCCCTACCACAGTTCATTCTGAATTATAACAAATGTAATCTTTTCAGAACAGAAATCTTAGTTGTGTTGCATCCCTTACCTACTGAAAACATTTCAAGGATTGCCCATTGATCTTAGGACAAAGAACCTAAATCCTTAGCAAGGTCAAAATG
>NW_027796561.1:0-284 GCF_054177405.1 Leptonychotes weddellii | reverse complement strand
GGTATTATTTTTCTTAACTTTCAATTTCCAAATGTTTGTTGCTAGTAACTAGAAATAAAAATAATTTTTATAAATTAACTTTGTATCCTGCAACATCTCTAAACATAATTATTATTTGTAGTAGCTTTTTTGTACATTCCATTGGCTTTTCTACATAGACAATCATATGTGTACATAAATACAGTTTATTTTTTTATTTTTTTCAATGTTTTTTTTTTTTAAAAAAGATTTTATTTATTTATTTGACAGAGACACAGTGAGAGAGGGAACACAAGCAGGGGGAG
>NW_027796560.1:0-284 GCF_054177405.1 Leptonychotes weddellii | reverse complement strand
TTGTATTTTAGAGAGTACATGGAAAAAAGTAACAATAAATAAGTAAATAAAGATAGTATGTAGAGTCAACCAGATAATTGATTAGCTTCTTTTTTTTTTTTTTTTAAAGATTTTATTTATTTATCTGACAGAGAGAGAGAGCAAGTAGGCAGAGAGACAGGCAGAGGGAGAGGGAGAAGCAGGCTGCCCGCTGAGCAGGTAGCCCGATGCGGGGCTCGATCCCAGGACCCTGGGATCATGACCTGAGCCGAAGGCAGACGCTTAACCGGCTGAGCCACCCAGGC
>NW_027796559.1:0-284 GCF_054177405.1 Leptonychotes weddellii | reverse complement strand
CCCTCCTGGTCTCCGCATGGGCCAAACAGGCGAGGGGAGAGGAGCTGTGGTGGGAATCGCGGCCCCGCACCCTTCAAGTCCTGGAGGGAGGCTCCAACCTCCTCCCGCTCCCGGGGACGCAGTATTGCCCTACGGGGACTCCCTTCCTGGGGAGGGGCGTTTCTGGTGGCTGCACGTGGCCTTTCCCACCATCACAGCCGTCCCTCCACAGTCAGGGAACCCGTGTGGGAGCCTGCCAGCTGATCGGGATGTCGGCTCCAATTATGCTTTGGGGAGCTGGAGGG
>NW_027796558.1:0-284 GCF_054177405.1 Leptonychotes weddellii | reverse complement strand
TTTATTCCAATTAATTTACCAGTGCTGATAGGAGTTCAAAACAAAACTAATAAAATTTTTAAATGATTTTCTTGATTAAAAAAAAAAATAGTGTAGAGCCCAGTTATCTGGGATCAGATTATTTGCAGCTCTAAGAAAAAAGGTCATTAAATTTTAGATGATTGACATACTTCCTCTGGTGTAATATCTTTTTTTTTTTTATTCTTATGTTAATCCCCATACATTACATCATTAGTTTTAGATGTAGTGTTCCATGATTCATTGTTTGTGCATAACACCCAGTG
>NW_027796557.1:0-284 GCF_054177405.1 Leptonychotes weddellii | reverse complement strand
TGATGTAATGTATGGTGATTAACATAACATAATAAAATAAAATTTAAAAAAAAAGTAAAAAAACCTAATGATGTAATATATGGCAATTAACATAACCTAATAAAATAAAATTTAAAAAAAGGCATACAAATCAGAAAGGAAGAAGTAAAATTTCCCTGTTTTCATATCACATGGTCTTATATAAAGAAAACCCTAAAGATTCCACACCCCCAAACACACACACACAAACTGTTAAGCACAATAAACAAATTCTGTAAAGTTGCAGGATACAAAGTCAATATATA
>NW_027796556.1:0-284 GCF_054177405.1 Leptonychotes weddellii | reverse complement strand
TGGGACATACAGTCTTTTTGCAACTACACAAGTCTGCCACTGTAGTAGGGAGAAAGCAGCTAGAGACAGTATGTAAGTGCACGGATGTGTCTGCGCTACAATAAAACTTTCTGGACAGTGACATTTTCATGTACCATGAAATATGATTTTTCTTTTCATTTTTTCATCCTTTTAAAAGTATAAAAATAATTCTTTCTTTATTTATTTATTTTAATTCTTATGTTAATCCCCATACATTACATCATTAGTTTTAGATGAAGTGTTCCATGATTCATTGTTTGTGA
>NW_027796555.1:0-3135 GCF_054177405.1 Leptonychotes weddellii | reverse complement strand
AATCTCAGATCTGTACCTCTGAAACAAATAATGCAATATATGTTAAGAAAAAAAAAAAAAGAAGAAGAAGAAGGTAGCGGGAGGGGAAGAATGAAGCGAGGGAAATCGGAGGGGTAGACGAACCATGAGAGACGATGGACTCTGAAAAACAAACAGGGTTCTAGAGGGGAGGGGGTTGGGAGGATGGGTTGGCCTGGTGGTGGGTATTGAGGAGGGCACATTCTGCATGGAGCACTGAGTGTTATGCACAAACAATGAATCATGGAACACTTCAAAAAAAAAAAAATGTTATTGTAAAAAACTGAATAATCATTTCATTTGGGAGTGTTCTAAAAATTTTAAAGATGATCTTCTGCATATCAATTAACAGTGTTTACTTTTAAAAAGCAGGACTGTGTGGTTATGTTCCTGGAAGAGCCTGGGAAGATAGTAGAGGAATCTAAGCTCACCTTGTCCCACAAATACATCTAGGTAACAGCCACATCAGTGCAACTAACCCAGAAAACAAACCAAAGTCTGCCAGAACAGACTTTGCCAATTAATTGTAGAAAGGAGGCCACATCAAAAACAGCAAGAAGGGTGGAGTCCAGTCAGGAACCAACCTAACCTGTGAGTCTAATCACAAACAGGCAGCACATCACAAGCACAGAGAAGGGAGAGGAATAGACCTCCCATCAGGCATCTCAGACCCAAGGACTAGTGGCACCTCCCACCAACAAAAGCTTCTGAGGGGAAAACACAGGGAAAGCACACTATAGTTCAGAGCAACCACAGTCCCAGAAAATAGGGGAAGGGCAGGCATATGATCTGACCCAACCACAGGCTGCAGTGGCCCCATAATGGTCTCTTAACAGCACAGGGACCAAATGCTGCCTACAACAAGCAAAGAGGGCCACTGCAGCTGACTGAGAGCTAATGAGGCTCAGCCACAACGGGAGTATGCAACACATATAAGAGACACCCCTGAAGTGCCTGGTTTTGGTAAAAAGGGGACATTGCACTATATGGTACTACAAGACCTCTACTTCATAAGGACACTACTTCCAAAATCAAAAGACATAGTTGACTTTCCTAACACACAGAAACAGACACAGAGAGTTAGATAAAACGAGGAGACAGAGGAGCATGTCCCCAGTGAAAGAACAGGACAAAAATACAACAAAAGAGCTAAATGAAATGTCTGCTGGAGAACTCAAAGTAATGGTCAAAAAGATATTCATTGGACTTAAGAAGAGTGGAAGATCTCAGTGAGACCTTCAACAAAGAGAAAATATGAAAAAGAACCAATCAGAGATGAAGAACTCAAGAGATGAAATTTAAAATAAACTGGAAGGAATCAACAGATTAGAGGATGCAGAAGAATGGATCAGTGATGTGTAAGACAGGTTAATGAAAAGCAATCAAGCTAAACAGCAAAAATAATAAAAAAATGAGAATAGGTTAAGGGAACTCAGTAACATCATCAAGCATAATGACATTCACATTATAGTGATCCTAGAAAGAGCAAAGAGAGAATAGGAGGAAGAAAAGTTACTTGAAGAAATAATAGCTGAATACTTACATAAACTGGGGAAGGAAATAGACATCCAGCTCCAGGAGGCAGAGAGCCCCTAACAAAATCATCCCAAGGAGGTCCACACCAAGACACATAATAAAAATGGCAAAATGTAGTGACAGAGAATTTTAAAAGTGACAAGAGAAAACAGTGATATAAAAGGGAAACCTCAAAAGGCTATCAGCTGATTTTTCAGCAGGAACTTTGCAGGCCAGAAGAGAGAGGCAGGATATATTCAAACTACTGAACAGGAAAAACCTGCAACCAAGAATACTCTACCCAGCAAGGCTATCATTCTGAAATGAAGGAGAGTTTCCCAGACAAACAAAAGTAAAAGAAGTTGATGACTGCTAACACAGACTAATAAGAATGGTTAAAGGAAATACTTTGAGTGGAAACAAAAGGCCATAATCAGGAGTAAGAAAATTAGGAAAGGAAAAAAATTTCACAGGTACATAAAAACAGCAAAAGTAGATGAATTACCTATAAAACCAGTACAAAAATTAAAGCACCAAAAGAGTAATATCAAATATATCTATAAAAATTAGTCAAGGGATTTAGAAGATAAAAGAATGTAAATATGACATCATATACATAAAACATGGTAGGGGTAAAAATTAAGTGCTTTTAAAATAGGTTCAACTTTAAGTGACCATCAACCCAATATAGACTGCTAAATGCATAGGGTGGTATATATAAACATAATAATAAACACAACCAAAAACCTGTAATAGATATGAAAAAATAAAGAGAAGGGAATCCAAACATATCACTAAGGAAAGACAACCAATGTGATAAAACAGCAAGAGAAGAAAGGAACAGAGGAGAACTACAAAAACAACCATAAAACAAGTAACAAAATAGCACTAAGTACATACCTAATTAAAGTAAATGAACTGACTGTTCCAATCAAAAAACATAGGGTGACAGAATGGATTAAAAAAAAAAAATCAAGACCCATTTATACTCTGCCTATAAGAGAATCATTTCATACCTAAAAATACATGCAGTTTGAAAGTGAAGGGATAAAAAAACATTTATCATTCAGATGAAGCAAAATAAGCTGGGATACCAATACTTATATCAGACAAAATAGACTTTAAAATAAAGACTGGGGGTGGGGGCGGAGCAAGATGGCAGAGGAGTAGGAGACCTGGATTTCATATGGTCTCAGGAATTCAGCTGGACAGGGATCAAACCATTCTGAACACCTACGAACTCAACAGGAGATCGAAGCAAAGAATAGCAACAACTCTCTGAACAGAAAAGCAACCACTTTCTCGAAGGTAGGACGTGAGGAGAAGTGAATCCGAGGCGATATTCGGGAGGATAGATGGCAGGGGAGGGGCCTCCGTCGGCCGCTTCTGGCAAGTGATAGAGCCGTGGAGCACAAAATCGCAACTTTTAGAAGTCTGCTCCGCTGAGGGATGTCGCTCCAGTGGCTAAGCAGGGGGTGGAACCCTCATGGGACAGTGTGGTCTCAGGACCCTCAGGGTCACAGGAAGACCGGGGGTGCCTGGGTGCGGCAGAGCTCCCAGGTATTGGAGCGGGGAAGCCGGCTGCAGAGAGGGAGCTGAAGC
>NW_027796554.1:0-284 GCF_054177405.1 Leptonychotes weddellii | reverse complement strand
TATATGTTAATTAATTGAATTTAAATTAAAAAACACTAAGTACAATTTAATGGTGACAAATAAAAAATCATATTTGTGATGTTTAAAAAAATACTAAGTACAAAAAATAAAAAAATAAAAATAAAAGTAACTGGTTAAAAAAAAAAAAAGGGGAGGGGGGGCGGAGCAAGATGGCGGAGGAGTAGGAGACCTGGATTTCATCTCCTCTCAGGAATTCAGCTGGATAGGGATCAAACCATTCTGAACACCTACAAACTCAACAGGAGATCGAAGAAAGGAATAGC
>NW_027796553.1:0-284 GCF_054177405.1 Leptonychotes weddellii | reverse complement strand
ATGGACACTTGTGGAATTGAGAGGGTAGCATTTCTTTTGCTTTAACGATTAGTATTTATTTCACCTTTGAGACTGAGGCTTCTGAGAATCAGTATTATTAGAATGAGGTGGGTTCTGATGGTGGGCTTTTTGGAGGCCGCTTTGGAGATTTGTTATGGGGATACCTGTCTGGGCATAAAGCAAGCCAGACTTGTCAGCAAGCTCTAATACACTGCTTCTTAAGATGATTCAGGCAGAAGCAAGCTCAAGTCTCTCTCTTACCACTGTCCTCGCTTTGGAATGCT
>NW_027796552.1:0-284 GCF_054177405.1 Leptonychotes weddellii | reverse complement strand
TCTTGGGCTGCTGTGGTCTAATCCAGAAGTCCCTAAAGTCAGGAGACCTGTACCCCAGTCTAAGTTCATCCAGGGTTTCCTGGAGTCTCCTCTTTGGGTTGTAGTGTTCGCATTATATTGGGTGGTCCATGTTAATACCACTCTTAAAGGGAGTCATGAGGGAGACAGCATGAACACCCATGGAGTACCTTCTAGATATCAAGCCGTTAACATTAATGATCTCATTGAATACTCACATATAATCTCATTTTCCACATAAGGAAACAGGTTCAGAGGAGGATGTT
>NW_027796551.1:0-284 GCF_054177405.1 Leptonychotes weddellii | reverse complement strand
TCAGTCGAGTTGAAGAGCTAAGGGTGAAGTAGACGGATTGTTTCTGAGCTGGCTTGGCCAGCCCCTGCCTCCCCCAGATGGAACGAGAACCAACCAGGGCAGTGGCCACGGAGCCCACAGAGCCACCACCCCTCAGGGGCTCTGTGGCTTTCTGCTCAGGCTGGGGGCCCTTGCCCCAGAGAAAGCCTCACCGTGGGACACAGAATTCTGGTACTCTAACACTGATTCGGCCGAGGAGCTGGAAGCAATGCCCATATTTGAACGTCGACTGGGGCCGGGCAGCC
>NW_027796550.1:0-284 GCF_054177405.1 Leptonychotes weddellii | reverse complement strand
GATCTTACCTACCTCCTGCTGACAGCCTGCCCGCCCCCCCGCCCTCTGGCTTCCTCCCACTCGCTACCCTCCTTGACCGTGATTCCCACCCACCTGAGGATTCAGCTGTATCCCATGAACACCTGACCCAGCAACCCGTCCCCCAGGTTTCTAGGTTTGTCTTGGGCCATATGTGTGATCCACGCTGGACAAAGTTCCCATGCTCATGGGCACAGAGGCAGGATGGGGCTCAGAAGACCTGAGGCAGAAAAAAAAAAAAAAAGAAGACCTGAGGCAGAGAGAAG
>NW_027796549.1:0-284 GCF_054177405.1 Leptonychotes weddellii | reverse complement strand
GAAGAGAACAGGATGGTATATCAACAGCTAAGAGAAATCTCAGAGAGTGTTGAATGTTGGAAAGATGACTTGGAGAGTGAGCATTGGGAAAAGTTCATGGATTTTGTTTGGATCATTTGGTAAGACCTGAGAACAGTGCTGTTCAGTATGAAAGCCACCAGGCACATGTGACTATTGAAGGTAACTAATTATAGTTAAACATTCATTTCCTCAGTGGCACTGACAGCATTTCTTCCTTCCTTCCTTCCTTCCTCTCTTTTCTTTCTTTCTCTCTTTCTCTCTTT
>NW_027796548.1:0-284 GCF_054177405.1 Leptonychotes weddellii | reverse complement strand
CTTTGTGGGGGGCTCTCCTGCACCTTGCAGGATGTCTAGCAGCATCGTTGGCCCCCACCCACTAGATGCCAATAGCACCTCCCAGTTGTGACAACCCAAAATGAATCTGGACATTGTCAAATGTCCCCTGGAGGGGCAAAGTTGCCCCAGTAGTTAAGAAATAGTGATTTAGGGCGCCTGGGTGGCTCAGTCGTTAAGCATCTGCCTTCGGCTCAGGTCATGATCCCAGGGTCCTGGGATCGAGTCCCACATCGGGCTCCCTGCTCGGCAGGAAGCCTGCTTCT
>NW_027796547.1:0-284 GCF_054177405.1 Leptonychotes weddellii | reverse complement strand
CTCAGCAGAAGCCTGCTTCTCCCTCCCCCACTCCCCCTGCTTGTGTTCCCTCTCTTGCTGTGTCTCTCTCTAATAAATCAATAAACTCTTTAAAAAAAAAAAAAACTCTAACTCAAGATCTCAAGATGTGGCAACAGAGTGAAAAGGGTAGAGGCTTTAACAGATATTCTTTTTTTTTTTTAATAATTTTTTTTTATTTATTCATTTGAGACAGAGAGAGAGAGAGCGGGAGCAGTGGGGAGAGGCAGAGGAAGAGGGAGAAGCAGACTCCCTGCTGAGCAGGG
>NW_027796546.1:0-284 GCF_054177405.1 Leptonychotes weddellii | reverse complement strand
TGATCTACTGTGTTTATGGTTTCTAATCCATTGATTTCTGCTCTAATTTTAAGTATTTCTCCTCTAATGCGTGTCTTAGGCATCGTTTGTTGCTTTTTCTCTAGTTCTTTAAGGTGTAGAATTAGTTGGTAATTTGACCATTTTTTTACGTTTTAAGGTACACTTTCAACTAATCCTGTAACCCATAACCGTGTAAAAACCGTTACGTATTTACCCAAGGTAAATGAAAATACATGTCCTAGAAAGATTGATATATGAATGTTTAATGTTCTTCACAATAGTGA
>NW_027796545.1:0-284 GCF_054177405.1 Leptonychotes weddellii | reverse complement strand
TTCCCGACAAGGGCCACTGCAGGTCATCGCGAAGAACACTCAGATTCCTCCCGTCAGTCTGGGCGTCCTTAGCCTCTGCTGGGTCTGCACACGTGCGCTCGAACGGGGAGGAGACAGAGAGAGACGGGGAGAGATAGGGAGAGACAGACAGGGAGAGACAGAGAGTGATAGGGAGAGACGGAGAGAGACAGAGGGAGAGGCAGACAGGGAGAGAGATAGGGAGAGACAGACAGAGAGAGACAGATAGGGAGAGACAGATAGGGAGAGACAGAGAGTGATAGAGA
>NW_027796544.1:0-3135 GCF_054177405.1 Leptonychotes weddellii | reverse complement strand
AGTGAGGTCATATGATACATGTCTTTCTCTGATTGACTTATTTCGCTCAGCATAACACTCTCCAGTTCCATCCACATCGTTGCAAATGGCTTGCATCATACACTTTTATTCATCCTTTATTTTCAACCATTATGTGTCCTTATATTTCAAGTATTTCTCTTTTAACAGCATATTGCTGGATTTTTTTTTTAAATCCAGTCTGGTTTTTTTTTTGTTTTTTTGTTTTTTTAAAGATTTTATTTATTTATTTGACAGAGAGAGACACAGTGAGAGAGGGAACACAAGCAGGGGGAGTGGGAGAGGGAGAAGCAGGCTTCCCGCTGAGCAGGGAGCCCGATGCGGGGCTCGATCCCAGGACCCTGGGATCATGACCTGAGCCGAAGGCAGACGCTTAACGACTGAGCCACCCAGGCGCCCCTCCAGTCTGTTTTTTAACTGGCAAATTAAGTCCATTTTCTTCATTGAGATTATTTATTTATTTCAACTATATTCTACCATCTTACTTTGTGCTTTTTATTTGTTCCACCTCTTCTGTGTTTCTTTGTTTTCCTCTCTTGCTATATAAAAAATTGAGAATTTTGTGATGTAGTGTATGTTTCTTTTTTTTTTTTTTTTTAGTGTATATGTTTCTTACTGCATTTTCCCTTCTACTGGTTTAGAAGTTTATTCACTTAATTTCTATTCTTTTAGTTACTACCCTCAAAATTTACTATGTATTCTTAACAAAGTCATAATTTCTTTCCTAATACCAGAATCTTGGATGGTGGTGTGCTGGAGCTGGCTCATACCAGTTCACAAGAGCTAATTATTAGTATCTCTTTTCAACTCCATATTCAGTGACATCACATGGGTAGCTTGAAATCAGCCACAGAGGGAACATATATAATCATGGAAATCAAAAACATTATAAATCATGGGTTCCCCCCCACCAAAAATGATTGTTAAATATTTACCAGCTCACCACTGATCTCAGACCATTTTATTACCCCTGCCCTATTTATAAGATATGTGGTCCAGAATTTTAATTCTTTCAAAATTCCACAGATTGTTAATATTTTTAATTATGTATGAAATTTTTTTCTTTAGATTTAGCAGGGGTTTTTTTGGCTTATCTTTTTTTTTTTTTTTCCTTGCATCTTACAACTTCCTCTGGGGTCCCTTTCTCTTCTTCTGAAGTACATCTTTCAGAAGTTCCTAATTTAGTGAAGGTCTGTGGTGGTAAACAGCATGCTCACTTTTGTTTTACTATCAGTGTCTTTATATCACTGTGTTTCTTTTTTTTTTTTTTTTAAGATTTTATTTATTTATTTGCGAGAGAGAATGAGAGACAGAGAGCACATGAGAGGGGGGAGGGTCAGAGGGAGAAGCAGGCTCCCCGCCGAGCAGGGAGCCCGATGCGGGACTCGATCCCGGGACTCCAGGATCATGACCCGAGCCGAAGGCAGTCGCTTAACCGACTGAGCCACCCAGGCGCCCTATCACTGTGTTTCTTGAAAGGTGGCTATCCTGGGAACATAATTCTAGATTGATAGTTATTTTTTTACTTAGCACTTTGAAAATGCTTCCATTGCTGCTGTTGAAACGTGCAGCATAAGTGTCATTCTTCTGTCAGTAAACTCTCTTTCCTCTCTGTCTGTATGTAAGAGCTTCTCTTTGTCTTTGGAGTTCTTCAGTTTACTCTGATTTGTCTGGTTGTGATTTTTTTTTTTAAATCCTGCTTAGAATTTGTTGATCTTCTTGTATCTGTGGATATGTATCTTTCATCACTTCTAGAAATTTCTCAGCCTTTGCCTAATGTTACATCTCAGTTATATTCTCTCTTTTCTCCTTACAGCACTTCAAATGACACTCCAATTTAGACCTTTAATTCTGTCCTCCATATAGCCTAAACAATTTTATATGTCTGACCTATTTTTCTCTTTGTACTGCATTCTGGGTAATTCTTTTTTATTCATCTCCTCGTTTACTAATTCCCTTTAGTTGTATCTAAACTATTGTTTAATTTATCCAGGGAGCTACTGATTGCAGTGATTTTATTTTCCATTTCTAAAAGTTTTATTTAGTTCTTTTTCAACTATGTCTGGTTACTTGGGAAGGTCTCTTGGTGCTTACTCATTTTTTTAATTAACTTTTTATTTCTTTAAAATATTTGTGGTTGGGTGCCTGGGTGGCTCAGTCGTTAAGTGTCTGTCTTCGGCTCAGGTCATGATCCCAGGGTCCTGGGATGGAGTCCCACATTGGGCTCCCTGCTCTGCGGGAAGCCTGCGTCTCCCTCTCCCACTCCCCCTGCTTGTGTTCCTGCTCTCGCTATGTCTCTCTCTGTCAAAAAAATAAATAAAATCTTTTAAAAAAAATTAAAATAAATAAAATATTTGTGGTTATTTTACATTCAGTACTTGATAATTCCAATATCAGAAGACCTTGGGTTCTATATCTGTTGTTCATTACTTCTGCTGACTCTTATTCATGATGACTTGTTTCTTTGGTGTTTTTGTTGTTATTATTGTGGTAGTGATTATTTTAACTCGTATTTGGTTGAATCACATCAGGGCCAGAATAGGCTACACTTTCCTCTGGAAGGATATGTTTGATTCCACCAGGAATAGGCAATGCTGCCAAACTGGGTCCTTTCTAGGTTCCTCAGAGGATTCAGGGCCCTCATCTCAAGTGGTCCCTATTCTCCATCCCAGTGTGTTTGTATTGCCATTTGACACCAGTACAACCCTAATATTTGTGCTGGCTCATAGCTCATAGCTCCCACTTAGATTTCAACTTCTTGTTTTGGGTTTGTTTTTTTTTTTAAATCCTTGGAGATTTTCCTTACCTTTTAGATAAACTTCAGGATATGGTCGTATTGGGAAGGCACTTTATTTATTTATTTATTCATTCATTTATTTATTTATTTGTTTATTTTAAGTAGGCTTCATGTCCAGTGTGGAGCCCAACTCAGGGCTTGACCTCATGACCCTGAGATCAAGACCTAAGCTGAGATCAAGAGTCAGACACTTAGGGCGCCTGGGTGACTCAGTTGGTTAAGCGACTGCCTTCGGCTCAGGTCATGATCCTGGAGTCCCGGGATCGAGTCCCACATCAGGCTCCCTGCTCGGCGGGGAGTCTGCTTCTCCCTCTGACCCT
>NW_027796543.1:0-284 GCF_054177405.1 Leptonychotes weddellii | reverse complement strand
TATCCATTCATCTGTCGATGGACATCTTGGCTCTTTCCACAGTTTGGCTATTGTGGACATTGCTGCTATAAACATCGGGGTGCATGTACCCCTTTGGATCCCTACTTACCAGCAGGTACTTTCATGTACTGCTGATAGAATACAAAAATGTAAAACCATTGTGAAGAAGAATTTCCCAATAGCTAAAAAATAATTACACGAAGTTACTCTTTAACCCAGTAATCTCACTTCTAGGAATTTACCCTTAAAGTACATCTCCAAAAAGAACAAAACAAAGCAAATAC
>NW_027796542.1:0-284 GCF_054177405.1 Leptonychotes weddellii | reverse complement strand
TACCCTGGGAATTCAAATGGTTATTTCCTGATTTTAACTGACAATCCTGACATTTAAACATTTTTGTCCTGTTGGTACATTTCATCATTTTAGAAAAGTTGCATCTTGGTTTCATCATGATTTTCAGCTGAGAAACTGAGTCAAACCTCAATTCAGGTTCATTGAAGTCTTTTTTTTTTACATTTTTTGTATTATGTTAATCACCATACATTACATCATTAGTTTTTGATGTAGTGTTCCATGATTCATTGTTTGCATATAACACCCACTGCTCCATGCAGAAC
>NW_027796541.1:0-284 GCF_054177405.1 Leptonychotes weddellii | reverse complement strand
CATCTAGAACTAATGATGTAATGTATGGGGATTAACATAAGAATAATAAAAAAAAAGAAGTAGGTGGAATTGCTTACACCCCCCAACACACACACACACACACACACACACACACTTCATATGGGGAAACTGAGGCTGGTAAGGGTGAGTAACCAGTCACAGGTTGCATTTTGGGCAAAGACTCCAGCCAAAAGCCGTCCCACTCCTCTGCATTGCAACATGGAACCTAAAAAGGGCCTCGAGAGGGTCTAGGGGCATGTGCAGAACCAGCTTAAAGGCCCTTG
>NW_027796540.1:0-284 GCF_054177405.1 Leptonychotes weddellii | reverse complement strand
GGGAGTCTGCTTCTCCCTCTGCCCCTCCCCCCTCTCATGTGCTCTCTCTCATTCTCTCTCTCTGAAATAAATAAATAAAATCTTTAAAAAAAAAAAAGAAATGATTCCAGCACCACAGTGGCCCGAAGTGGAAAAAGGGAGATCCAGAAAGAACCTAGATCCCCGCCACGCGCTGTACACAAAAACCAGCTCCAGAAGGATTGAGAACTTACATGTGAGGAGCACAACTTGTGAACTTTCAGGAAAAAAAAAAATATTGGAGGATATATTTGTGACCTGGGGTT
>NW_027796539.1:0-284 GCF_054177405.1 Leptonychotes weddellii | reverse complement strand
TGAACAAGTACTATCTGAGATTAGCATGAAAATTTGAATAGACTCGTGTTAGACAGACAGAAGGTAAAGGCGATACCATGCAGAAGCTCAAAGGAGAGAAATCGCTTGGCAGTTTTGCCATACGGAGCTCGATCACCTTAGATCACACAGGGTGGTTTGAGAAAGGAAGAAAGTGGAGAGAAATTTGGCTAAAACTGGGCCCAAGTACACTAATGAATTGTGTCCAATGTGCTAAGAAACTCCACTTTACCTGGGCACAGTCATCAGTAAAGGAGTTTAGGCGA
>NW_027796538.1:0-284 GCF_054177405.1 Leptonychotes weddellii | reverse complement strand
TGTTTGCAGGGGAAAGCTGAAATGGACCTTCCTGAAAAGCATCGAAATCAACACTTGGTGAATATAAGTCTGGCTTTCAAACTGAAGCACCCTGACTTAGAAATACGACTTCAGGGGCGCCTGGGTGGCTCAGTCGTTAAGCGTCTGCCTTCGGCTCAGGTCATGATCCCAGGGTCCTGGGATCAAGCCCCACATCGGGCTCTCTGCTTGGCGGGAGGCCTGCTTCTCCCTCTCCCACTCCCCCTGCTTGTGTTCCCTCTCTCGCTGTGTCTCTCTGTCAAATA
>NW_027796537.1:0-284 GCF_054177405.1 Leptonychotes weddellii | reverse complement strand
TACTGAATACAGAAATGAGTTCTAAGGGGAGGACTTCATTTGTGACAATATTTATTGAGAATTTAGGTAGGATTCTGCCAGACAAAAAAAGAAAAAACCTTTTCTGCAAACCAGCTATTGTTTCTCTTTCAGAGAAGGGAGTCGGTAGAAGGACATTATTCTTATTACTCAGTTTTTTTCAAAGGTAAATTTTTGTAGAACTTTTTTCTGATTCACAAGGTCCAATTTCGTATTTTGAAAATTTTTTTAATAAGATGCTGTTGTCAAGATTTCTTGGCAACTGT
>NW_027796536.1:0-284 GCF_054177405.1 Leptonychotes weddellii | reverse complement strand
GTACTGCATGGAGCACTGGGTGTTATATGAAAACAATGGATTGTGGATCACCACATCAAAAACCAATGATGTATTGTATGGTGACTAACATAATAAAATTAAAAAAATAAATAAATAAAAAGTAAAAGTTAAACAAATAAACACACATGTAAACAGAAATACTAAGGGAAACAGACAAACTTTATGGGTAAAAGGATACTTTAAGTCATTCCCATAGTTCTTCACAGTCAGGCAGACAAAAAGTAACATTTAAAAAGGGATATCTAATTGAAATCAATCAATAT
>NW_027796535.1:0-284 GCF_054177405.1 Leptonychotes weddellii | reverse complement strand
AGCGGGGAGCCTGCTTCTCTCTCTTCCTCTGCCACTCTGCCTACTTGTGCTCTATCTCTCTGTAAAATAAATAAATAAAATCTTAAAAAAAAATAAATATTGAATGAATTGTGGTTCCTGATTCTTAGACTGTATCCCTGATATTCTGTTCTCACCCAGCACGTTTCCCTTAGTCAATTTGAATTATGTCAATGGTCTCGCTGCTATTATGCCTATGCAGAAAACTTCCAAATAAATGTCTTCAAATCAGATTCTCTCTGACCTCCAAATCTGTATGTAGTTCT
>NW_027796534.1:0-284 GCF_054177405.1 Leptonychotes weddellii | reverse complement strand
TTAAATGGATGAACTTTGAGTAAAGCAGACTGCCCTCCACAATGTGGGTGGGCCCCTCCAATCAGTTGAAGGCTGAGCAGGAGCAACGACTGACCTCCCTTGAGCAAGAAAGAATTCTACAGCAGACGGCCATTGGACTGGAACTATAGCACTGACTCTTCCTTGTGTCTCCTCCTGACGACCCTGGACTTGAAACCCAGCAGCAGATCTTCCCTGCTTCTCAGCCTGGCTCACCCTCCCTGCAGACTCTAGACTCACCAGCCTCTATAATAATGTGAGCCATT
>NW_027796533.1:0-3135 GCF_054177405.1 Leptonychotes weddellii | reverse complement strand
TAAACATCGGGGTGCACGTACCCCTTCGGATCCCTACATTTGTATCTTTGGGGTAAATACCCAGTAGTGCAATTGCTGGATCGTATGGTAGCTCTATTTTCAACTTTTTGAGGAACCTCCATACTGTTTTCCAGAGTGGCTGCACCAGCTTGCATTCCCACCAACAGTGTAGGAGGGTTCCCCTTTCTCCGCATCCCCGAAAGGCTTTCATTTTTATCTGTTCAAATAACCACAGATTTTCAAAAGGCACCATGAATGATTCTTGAAATACAATTTCTTTTCCATCACCTGAGGGCTTTCCCTACCATCACCCTCATAAAGCTGTAGCTGTAGGTTATAAAGACACAGGAACTTTCTATAATCTCAGCAAGATTAGAAAGTGCCATCCCTGGACTCCAGGAAAGGTTCCAGAGGAAATTTGGCCAATCTGAGTGCAGGTTGGCACTTGGATCTGCTAACGTCAGTGTTTTCTCAAATATGGGGTAAGAGAGATGTCTGTGTGTTCCTGTTTTCTAGAGCTGCTGCAGTTTACTCTATGGCTTTAGCGTTTCCTTTAAAATGAAGCCAAATCATTCTGATGGTATACACTATCATACCCATATAACTCTTTATTTAGATGTCACCAGTACATAACTGCACACACAACTTTCCCTGCCAGCAGTATTTGTAGAGTGTGTGAAATTTTGAAAACAGCTTTTCTGCCAGGGCTACCACAATGTCCCGTTTATTTTCAACTCAAGCCTGGGAAAGGAACATGCTAGAGATTTGTGCCAAAAGTAGCTGGACTTGACTTGAGTCAGCCTCCCTTCTGTGATCTTTTTTCGAAGACTAAATGTCAGTGTTTCTCCTAAACCTACTTAGGCAAATTGCCTTTTCTTGTAGGACTATGGCCTTCTTGTGGAAATCGTATTATATGGTAAATTGTTCATGTTTGATGTCATTTTTGAAGTAAAATGACCCCAAAGATGAATACATTTACTGCAAAGGAATTGTGTGATTGGCATATGAAGGAAGATTTCAATGTATAAGAAACAATAATTTCTTGCTCCACAATGATGAGGTACTCTGCCAAGTTCAAAAATTGAGTTATTTAGCAAGTATTTGGAAATACTGTCGAACTGTCCATTAGCAAAATCTCAGGAATAACAATTTGTTCTATCCATGAAGCCATAAGTTATTTTATGGATCTTTGCGGAACTCCTTCAAACCCAAATTTAAACATTTAAGAAGTAACATGTCAGTTTTAAATGTAATATCAAATATGTTCCAAACTCACTCACTTGATCAGTTTAGTCTGGGAGTGTTTGTAGTATTCACTTGGGTTTTTCAGTTTGCTTTGCTTTCATGGTTTGTGTCTTATCTCTATTCTAGTCTCTAACTACCTTTCAAACATTTTTTTTATATTTACAAAATGAAGGCCAAATCTATACTAGCAAATTTAAATTGAAAAGTAAGGGCACTTTGAGGATAAGTTCAAAGGAAAACTATTTCTCTAGTTACTAGCTTTTTTGAATCATTGACAAGTATTCTCTGATTGCTTAAGTTCTCAACTTTTTGTTCATGTGTGACCCAGACTTCATGAGGTAGACCTGTCCTAAATCTTGAGATATAATGATAAACCGTATCTCATTTAAAATTTCTTATACTAAATAATATTTTCTTGTGCTTTCAGTAGAGATATATATATACTTATACATATATATTTCATGTCTTAGATGCAAGATTTACATAAAAATATTTATGTAGAATCCTGCATTTTCAATAATTATTAAAAAAAATAACAAAACAGGGACACCTGGGTGGCTCAGTTGGTTAAGTGACTGCCTTCGGCTCAGGTCATGATCCCAGGGTCCTGGGATCGAGCCCCGCATTGGGCTCCTTGCTCAGCGGGAAGCCTGCTTCTCCCTCTCCCACTACCCCCTGCTTGTGTTCCCTCTCTCACTCTCTCTCTCTGTGTCAAATAAATAAATAAAATCTTAAAAAATAACAAAACAGGCTAACTTATGAATATATCATCACAGGTTAAAAATGTAATAATAATATAAAAAAGTGAATATGCAGAATGTCTTAACTAGATAATAATGATATCCTTTTGTCTTTTTTATTAGATACATCTCAAAATAACCAGCTTCTTTGCTTTATTTCACATTCATTTGACCTTAAAAACTAGGTTTCCTTTATAGGCTTTTGGGAAATGGAGATAAATGTGCCTTTTTATTTTGATTTCTAAATTATAAACCAAAAGTCCATCATTTGCCTTTACTTCAGTGAATTCTAGCTTCCAGGTGAGGAGCAGTAGAGTGTTCCCTAACATCAGGAGCTGGCCTGTCACTGCCAACGAGGCCTTCCTTTCTCCCATGAAACATAAGCGATTTCACAAAACACCCGCATCAACCTAGGCACCTAGTATCCATGGTGAATCAAGACAAGAATGAGAGCACTCCTTGGTCTTCTCTGAACACAGACAAAAACATGAATATGTTCCCCTATCTGGGCTGTAAGAGTTACTGCTGCTTTCTCACCAATAGTTTAGCTCTCTCTAGTCTTCCCTCCTATTAGGTAGAATTTATTAAGATACCCAATTGTAGGGTTACCCCCACTTCCTGGCATTATCCAATCCAGAGCAAAGCCCTGCCTCATGAACTCTCCCACAAATCACCTAACACAAGCCCAAATCCTCTAATAATTTCCAACACCCTCTAACTGAGATGCCGGCCATTTCCGTGGTGAGCATTCTCCCTCATTGAAACAAGTCAATAAACTCAACCTATTTGACTCCAAGTGTGTCTCTGCTGGTGTTGGGCTGGAGGGAATTAACCAAGCAAGATCTAAGTTCCAAAACATGTTTGTTTTTTTTTTTTAAGATTTTATTTATTTATTTGACAGAGAGAGACACAGCGAGAGAGGGAACACAAGCAGGGGGAATGGGAGAGGGAGAAGCAGGCCTCCCGCGGAGCAGGGAACCCGATGCGGGGCTCGATCCCAGGACCCTGGGACCATGACCCGAGCCGAAGGCAGACGCTTAACGAGTGAGCCACCCAGGCGCCCCCCAAAACATGTTTTAAAACAGTTTCACTGGGGCACCTGGGTGGCTCAGTTGATTAAAATGACTGCCTTCAGCTCAGGTCATGATCC
>NW_027796532.1:0-284 GCF_054177405.1 Leptonychotes weddellii | reverse complement strand
GCCTCACCACGTGGAGCCTGAGGGTAACGTTGGCCAGTGAGAGTCTGGGGTGAACCTCCAGGGCGTCCACCGACCTCGCACGAGGTCAAGGTTGAGAAGGGCTTGGCAGTGGGGATGTGGGCATGGCCGGCCCCTTGTCAGTGGCTCTGGGGCAGCTGCCCGGCCGTTGGCTTCAGGAAGTCAGGGTCCACCCTGGGACCCGGGTTTGCAGACGCGTGATGGCCCAGACCCCAGGGTTTTAATAAGCTCCCCAGACCAGTGGTTCCGGATAAGTAAGCGCTTCT
>NW_027796531.1:0-284 GCF_054177405.1 Leptonychotes weddellii | reverse complement strand
TGGGGTGAAATTAAATGTCCCATGTATGAAATGATTCTGTCTGTATGTGAAAAATAAAACCTCAGAAAAATTTCAGATACTTATAATAACAGCAAGTTTGAGAAAAATGAATCATCGATAGTCTACCTCTGATTTTTCACATCCCCGGTTACTGCTCTAGTAAGTGTTACCTAAACCCATCCACAGGTCACTTTTGGTTTCCTAATTTGTCGGAGGCAATTTTAACAATGATTTACTCCACTTTTTCCAGGAGTTTTCCTTTATAACTATATAGTATAAAACTT
>NW_027796530.1:0-284 GCF_054177405.1 Leptonychotes weddellii | reverse complement strand
CTTTCCATGAGCTTTCTTCATGGTCCCCTCAGTGGCTGCACATCCTTGGCTTCTCAGAGCCCCTGCAAGCTGCGATTTGTCTCCATCAGCCAGTACTTCAGGACTAGTAAAAGACTCTTGCCCAACTATAAGCCAGAACTTCCCCTTCCCCAGCTCCTCCCCTATTTGAGTAAGGTCTAATTCCTGTAATAATTTTCTTCCTCCAATAATAGTCATAGTGGCTCTGATGAACCCAGATGGCTACACCTCTGCTCAAAGGTCACTGTGCTGGTGAGGATCTTCCG
>NW_027796529.1:0-284 GCF_054177405.1 Leptonychotes weddellii | reverse complement strand
TAGGATCTATTTCTTCTAAAAGAGACTTCCTGAAAAGAGATTAAAGATTTCGCACATATTTTGTAGTTTCTAAGCCTTAATTCAGTCAAAAAACACAGACCTCCCCTTGAAAATTAAAAAAAATTTATTTATTTATTTATTTTAGAGACACAGAGAGCATGAGCAGGGAGGGAGTGGAGGGCAGAGGTAGAGGGAAAGAGAGAATCTCAAGGTGACTCCCCACTGAACACAGAGCCCCAGGGGGCTGGCTCCCAGCACCCGGAGATCATGACCTGAGCCAAAAT
>NW_027796528.1:0-284 GCF_054177405.1 Leptonychotes weddellii | reverse complement strand
GCATCATTCCTGAGACTGGAGTAGAGGAAAACCTGTCCCTTCCATTGGTGTTTAGGGAAGGACTTCAAGCGAGAACCTACCAGGTAAGGTATTCCTGATGTCCCAATACAGGAAGGCTTTGAACCAAATTAAGGTGCTTGAATCCCACAGTTTATTAAATTAATTTGAAATAAAAAAACAAGGGGAGGCAAGGGATAGACTAATATAGTTGGGGTAAGGTATCAGAAGGGAGGGCTAGTCTGAATCCTGGGTGAGTAAAGTTGATGTGTTCTGTCTTTCTGCTG
>NW_027796527.1:0-284 GCF_054177405.1 Leptonychotes weddellii | reverse complement strand
GCAGGGATCAGAGCCTAAATAGAAGCCACGGCAGGGGTTTTAACCAGGAAGGGGGTTACTACGGGGATGGGGGGCTGACGACAGCCCGGGAGGCTGGAGCGGCGGGCTCCGGGCCAGGCCCTCAGGAGCGACCCCCAGGACGACAGCACAGAACCCTCGGAGGCCAACGCCGGGACCGCTGGGTGCAAGAACGCCCGGCCCCGGCCGGGACCCTGGGGTGTCTTCTGCACCACCCCCGTCTCTGGAGGGGTCCGCCTGCCGGAACCTGCTCCGCGGCCAGAGTC
>NW_027796526.1:0-284 GCF_054177405.1 Leptonychotes weddellii | reverse complement strand
GGGAGGGTATGTGCTCTGTTAAGCGCTGTGAATTGTGCAGGACTGTTGAATCTCAGATCTGTACCTCTGAGACAAATAATGCAAGATATGTTAAGAAAAAAAAAAGAAGAAGAAGAAGGTAGCGGGAGGGGAGGAATGAAGCGGGGGAAATCGGAGGGGTGGACGAACCATGAGAGACGATGGACTCTGAAAAACAAACAGGGTTCTAGAGGGGAGGGGGGTGGGAGGATGGGTTGGCCTGGTGGTGGGTATTGAGGAGGGCACGTTCTGCATGGAGCACTGGG
>NW_027796525.1:0-284 GCF_054177405.1 Leptonychotes weddellii | reverse complement strand
CACTGGGTGTTATACACAAACAATGAATCATGGAACACTACATCAAAAACTAATGATGTATTGTATGGTGACTAACATAACATAATAAATTTAATTTAAAAAAAAGAGCTTTCAAATGTCCAGGTCTTAGGGTATAAAATAGAACTCCACAATTTGTCATTTATTATTTTTTAAAGGAAAAATAAATATTATTAAAGAAACTATTAGTTATTCTTATTTTGTAATGTGTTTTCATTCTGAACCTTTCCAATTAAAAAATCATCCTTTTAAATTGTTGATATAGT
>NW_027796524.1:0-284 GCF_054177405.1 Leptonychotes weddellii | reverse complement strand
TAGTGTAAGACAAGAGAAACAAAACACAAATCTTGGCCTAAAACTTTGGTTTGAATGCTCAGAAAGGCATGTAGTGTTCTATCCACATCAATGCTCCCAGAATTTACAGAAACTAAAGTATTTGGAAGTTCTTTTGGAAAGGGAAGAGAAACATGCTGAGGAATATATGATATGCTTGATAGTGCAGTCTTTTTTTTTTTATTCTTATGTTAATCCCCATACATTACATCATTAGTTTTAGATGAAGTGTTCCATGATTCATTGTTTGTGCATAAAACCCAGTG
>NW_027796523.1:0-284 GCF_054177405.1 Leptonychotes weddellii | reverse complement strand
CTTTTTTAATCTCCTCACTGTTACCACCCTCCCCTTCTCATGAGAGTCTAAGATAGGGGTGGGCATATTTTGACTTACAAAGTGGTAACTAATTAGGAGAACACATCCTACTTATTGTAATTCCTTAAATAAGGCTTTTGTCTTATTCTTCACATTCTCCACCATCCCATCAATAGCTCTGAATGCTGCATGATAGACAACCATGGGTACAAAAACCATCCAGGGTACCCAGAGTACCCAGGGATTGGCTTAATTAGAGTTTGTTTGGGCCAGCTTAGAAATGG
>NW_027796522.1:0-3135 GCF_054177405.1 Leptonychotes weddellii | reverse complement strand
CCGCTTAACTGACTGAGCCACCCAGGCGCCCCTGATTCCCATTTCTTGATTGGCTTCTTTGTTCTTTGGGTGTTGAGTTTGATAAGTTCTTTTTTTTTTTTTTAAGATTTTATTTATTTATTTATTTGACAGAGAGAGAGACAGCGAGAGAGGGAACACAAGCAGGGGGAGTGGGGGAGGGAGAAGCAGGCTTCCTGTTGAGCAGGGGCTCAATCTCGGAATCCTGGGGTCATGACCTGAGCTGAAGGCAGACACTTAACGACTGAGCCACCCAGGCACCCAGAGTTTGATAAGTACTTTATAGATTTTGGATACTAGCCCTTTATCTGATACGTCATTTGTAAATATCTTCTCCCATTCTGTCGGTTGTCTTTTGGTTTTGTTGACTGTTTCTTTTGCTGTGCAAAAGCTTTTTATCTTGAATTCAGTCCCAATAGTTCATTTTTGCCTTTGTTTCCCTTGCCTTTGGAGACTAGCAAGAAGTTGCTGTGGCCGAGGTCACAGAGGTTGCTGCCTGTGTTTTCCTCTAGGATTTTGATGGATTCCTGTCTCCCATTTAGGTCTTTTATCCATTTTGAGTCTATTTTTGTGTATGGTGTAAGGAAATGGTCCAGTTTCATTCTGTATGTGGCTGTTCAATTTTCCCAATACCATTTGTTGAAGAGACTGTCTTTTTTCCATTGGATATTCTTTCCTGCTTTGTTGAAGATTAGTGGACCATAGAGTTGAGGGTCCATTTCTGGGTTTTCTATTTGGTTCCATTGATCTATGTGTCTGTTTTTATGCCACTGTCTTGATGATGACAGCTTTGTAATAGAGCTTGAAGTCTGGAATTGTGATGCCCCCCAGCTTTGGTTTTCTTTTCCAACATTCCTTGGCTATTTGGGGTCTTTTCTGGTTCCATACAAATTTTTGGATTATTTGTTCCAGCTCTGTGAAAAAAGTTGATGGTATTTTGATAGGGATTTCATTGAATGTGTAGATTGCTCTAGGTAGCATAGACATTTTAACAATATTTGTCCTTCCATTCTATGAGCATGGAACATTTTTCCATTTCTTTGTGTCTTCCTCAATTTCTTTCATGAGTGTTCTATAGTTTTCTGAGTACAGATCCATTGCCTCTTTGGTTAGGTTTATTCTTAGGTATCTTATGGTTTTTGGTGCAATTGTAAATGGGGTTGACTCCTAAATTTTTCTTTCTTCTGTCTCGTTGTTAGTGTATAGAATTGCAACTGATTTCTGTGCATTGATTTTATATCCTGCCACTTTGCTGATTTCCTGTATGAATTCTAGCAATTTTGGGGTGAAGTCTTTTGGGTTTTCCACATAGAGTAAGATGCCACTTTTAGATAGAAACCAGGATCTGGACAGTCAAAAACCAACCAACCAACCAACAATAAAACAACAGCATAGGAAGACAGAGCCATGAGAGAGCCCTGGGGAACCCAGGAATGTAGGGGAGGCAGTGGAGGTGAGGACAGGCTTTCCCAGGGCTATAAGATATATGGGTTGGATTGAGGCTTGGAACTGCAGATCTGACCCTGAGAACTTGTTGTATTGGTGTTTCCACACCCATCCAAGTGCCCTCAGAGGGCTGCTGGACCCTCAGGCTGGGACGGAGTCTTCTCCCTCAGTCCTCCTCCTGTGGGACCAGAGGTTGTCCCATCTGGCTTCTCCCTTCCTTGGAAATGCTATGGGGAAACTTCCTTTTCTGTTCAAGTAGGGCCCTTATCTCTCTACATGTTGTGGCTTCTGCAGGTCCTGAGCCTTCCCCACCTGACATACAGTCTGACTTGAATCCTTAGGGACGGTCAAGTCCCAAATCCACATTCAAAATTCCCTCAGCTAAAGTGTGACTTTGGTGTCTCCCTTCTCTGTCTGGGTTTCTACCCTGTCCTCGATTTCACGCTGAAAATTCTGTCAGCCCTTCAGTGGTTTTCAGATTTGCCATGATTTTCCCTTTGTGTTTGTGGTTGTTTTCAGCAGGAAGGTGGGTCTGATGCCCACTGGAGATGGTCCTCACCTCCTTTCTGTTTTATCTTGTGCCCTGTGTGATCACACTCAAGCCCACTGTTAAATATAGTCTGTGTGGTGACACTCCAAGTTCATGGGTCCAGCTGGAACTTTTTCTAAACTACAGACCCACAGATCAAGCACCCTCTATTGATTTTTCCACTTGTGTGTCTGACATGCATCTCTAACCCAACATGTCCGAAATTGAGCTCCCGAATTTCTTCTTTAAAAATCTTAAAAATCTTTCCCTTTTCCAGCAATGGCAGCTTGGAGCTTGCAACCACTCAGGAGAAACACATTGGTGTTGTTGATTTTTCTCTTTTTCTCTCAATATGCATCTGATGCACCAACAAATACTGCTAGCCATCAGCTTCCCACCAACCCACCATGTCCACCCAGACCTGGGCGCCCCCATCTCACAAGCAGGGCAACATAACAACCTCAGAGGAGTCTGGGCTCAGTCCAGCAAGCAGGGGCTCAGGGGAAAAGCAAAGCACATCCTGTCCCTTTTCTGTTCAAGGCCTGCACTGTCCTTCATACCTGTAATACTGTGATTTATAATCAGAAACATGTACGTTTGGTCTTCCCATCCCGGTTTCTGGCACAGAGCTCCTAAAACCTTTGGAATTTACTAAGTGATGAAAGCAATTAAGGTGTCTTTTGTTATATTAATGAGGTGACTTTTGGATAGCAGCTAAGGATGCGGGCTGGTTGCTAAGGGAAACTTTGAGTGAAGGGTTGGGACTTTGACCTCCAGGGAGGGGAGAGGGGCTGGAAGTTGAATAAATCACCAATGGCCAATGATTTAAATCCGTGGATTGAGTAAAGCAGATTGTCCTTCCCAGTGTGGGTGGGCCGGGTCCAATTAGGGGCCTGCATAGAAGGAAAGGGTTGACCGTTCCATAAGTAAGTGGAACTCTTTCTCCTTCACTGCCTTCGAGCTAGGACATCATTTTTTCTGTGCCTTTGGACTTGAGCTGAAACATCGGCTTTTCCTGGATCTTAAACCCCTGGTCTCTGGACTGGAACTCACCATCAGATGTCCTGGGTCTCCAACTTGCCAACTGCACATCTTGGGACTTCTTCTTTTTTTTTTTTTTTAAAGATTTTATTTATTTATTT
>NW_027796521.1:0-284 GCF_054177405.1 Leptonychotes weddellii | reverse complement strand
TCTTGGGCTGCTGTGGTCTAATCCAGAAGTCCCTAAAGTCAGGAGACCTGTACCCCAGTCTAAGTTCATCCAGGGTTTCCTGGATTCTCCTCTTTGGGTTGTAGTGTTCGCATTATATTGGGTGGTCCATGTTAATACCACTCTTAAAGGGAGTCATGAGGGAGACAGCATGAACACCCATGGAGTACCTTCTAGATATCAAGCCGTTAACATTAATGATCTCATTGAATACTCACATATAATCTCATTTTCCACATAAGGAAACAGGTTCAGAGGAGGATGTT
>NW_027796520.1:0-284 GCF_054177405.1 Leptonychotes weddellii | reverse complement strand
GTCTGCTTCTCCCTCTCCCTCTGCTCCTCCCCCTGCCTGCGCTCTCTCTCCCTAACTCCTCTCTCAAATAAATAAATAAAATCTAAAAAAAAAAAAAAAGAACTATTTTAGCACTTCATTTCCAATTATTTGTAAAGGATATAATTTATGACACTCTATCAAAAAATTTCATCTTATGAAACACATGCATCCCTACAACACATTTTAAATAAATTTCATAAATCAAATATTTTATATATACAAGAAAAGCTAATCCTTTAAAGTAATGCTAAGTAAATTAAATT
>NW_027796519.1:0-284 GCF_054177405.1 Leptonychotes weddellii | reverse complement strand
TAACTTGACTACCTCTATAGAGACCTTCCTTCAAATAAGGTCACATTCTGAAGTACTGGGGGTTAGGACCTCACATATCTTTCTGGTAGAACACACTACAACCCATAGCAGGTGCCTTAGGAACAGTAAGGCATTAGTAAATTCAATCCAATTTTGTTGAAGATTGTACGCAGTTCTTAACAAAACATTGTAAAAATAACGTGGAAATGGCAGAAGTGAGTTTGAAAATGGTACAATTAACATTTAGGGGCGCCTGGGTGGCTCAGTCGTTAAGCGTCTGCCTT
>NW_027796518.1:0-284 GCF_054177405.1 Leptonychotes weddellii | reverse complement strand
GGCTACTGCACACTGGACACGTAATAGCTATATGGTCACCTAGCACACAACATATCAAAAATACCAAATATGTGATCCTTACAGAGAAACCATCAGCATCTCAAGTATGGTGCACCCAGACTTTAAAATACCCTGAGAGCTTACTGGGTATTTACCCCAAAGATACAAAAGTAGGGATCCGAAGGGGTATGTGCACCCCGATGTTTATAGCAGCAATGTCCACAATAGCCAAACTGTGGAAAGAGCCAAGATGTCCATCGACAGATGAATGGATAAAGAAGATG
>NW_027796517.1:0-284 GCF_054177405.1 Leptonychotes weddellii | reverse complement strand
GGCATAGTGAACTATTATTCGGACAACTGACATATATGGTATTAAAGTAGCTAAGAAGTTCATAGAACAGGCTGCGACTTGACACCACTTCTACGGAAAACGTTGAAAGACTGTGAAGTTCATGTAAGTGAGGAATCACTGACTTTACGCAGGAAATAAGTAAATAAAAGAGACTCGTTGAAAATGTGCTAAGACTCGGCAGTGCCCAGGAGTTCTTCCCCACAAGGAATGTGTGAATCGGATGTGACCCGATGCACACAGAAGGATGACTTGTTTCTGAGTCT
>NW_027796516.1:0-284 GCF_054177405.1 Leptonychotes weddellii | reverse complement strand
GCGAATGTTCATAGTAACATTATTCATAATAGCCAAAAAATAAAATGTATGTCCTTACCATGGAATATAACTCAGCGATAAAAAAGAATGAAGTCCCGATAGCATGTTATATGGATGAACCAGGAAGATGTGAGAGAAGCCGACCAGGCATGATTTCACCTCCATGAAATAGACAAAGTAGACAAATAAAGTAGATTACTAGTTGCTGGGCGCTGGGAGTTGGCTGTCGAGCGGCAGGGACTGTTAATGGGTTTTGTTTTTTTTTTAAGGTTTTATTTAAGTAG
>NW_027796515.1:0-284 GCF_054177405.1 Leptonychotes weddellii | reverse complement strand
GAATCATGGAACACTTCATCTAGAACTAATGATGTAATGTATGGGGATTAACATAAGAATAAAATAAATAAATAAATAAACAAAAAAAAAATTAACTGATAAAGCCCTAAGTAAACTGAAAGCATTTTTGTCTTTTACTTTACCTAGTTTTCAGTGGGGAAAGTTTAGTGTACTTCTAAAGGCACTCAACAGGTGATAGAAGATGAAAGTGACACAGACTACATCTTCCTTCCCGCCTGGCCCAGGCAGAATAAAACTGCAACACACACAAGGCACAGGACATT
>NW_027796514.1:0-284 GCF_054177405.1 Leptonychotes weddellii | reverse complement strand
GGTTAATCTAGCCCAGAATCAATAGCGAAAGCTTTCACAGCATCAGGCACAATAAATGGAGCTGAGCAACTAGAAGCTGCAGAAAATTAGCCTCCAGGCTGACTCGGTTTGAAAGCTAAAATCAGAAGGCAGAAGGCAGTTGTCGCAACACCACCACCCCCCGCCCCCCGTTTCTGTCCACGTGCTTGCTGATGGCAAGCGGAGCCCGGTACCAGCTCAGAGTCCACGGGCTTGGCTGAGCGTGGATCAGACAGACCCTAAATCTGGCCCCCTTGGGAAGGGCT
>NW_027796513.1:0-284 GCF_054177405.1 Leptonychotes weddellii | reverse complement strand
CTTGCCAATTAAACTATGACTCCTCATCAAACATAAAGGTGCATCCTGATTTCAGAAAGACTAAACATAAATCTTACAGTCAATAAAATACCATAATTTCCCTTTTTTAATTTCAAAGAAATATCTCTTTTATGAGAATCTAAAGTTATACATTCATTTATTTAAAACCAATAGAAAGCCCAATCTCCAGGAAGATTAATACCAGTTCAAGACCAAAAAAGTAGTTGAAAATGAGAGATAAATTTGTACAGAAATCTCTATAAAATGTACCAAAATAGGATTTG
>NW_027796512.1:0-284 GCF_054177405.1 Leptonychotes weddellii | reverse complement strand
TTAAGTGTCTGACTTCGGCTCAGGTTATGATCTCAAGGTCCTGGGATCGAGTCCCGCATCAGGCTCCCTGCTCAGCAGGGAAACTGCTTGTCCCTCTCCCTCTGTCCCTCCACCTGTTCATGCTCTCTCTCTCTTTCGAATAAATAAAATCTTAAAAAAAAAGAGAGAGAGAACATATACAACTCAGCACCCAAAAAAAACAAATAACCAAATTAAAAAGTGGGCAGAAGACATAAACAGACATTTCTCCGAAGAAGACATCCAGATACATGAAAAGATGCTCA
>NW_027796511.1:0-3136 GCF_054177405.1 Leptonychotes weddellii | reverse complement strand
GGAGTGTGGCCGGAGACCGGGGAGATGGAAGTGATTGACTGCTTTTCTCTGGGGGCTCACTGAGGAGTAGGGCCCCGAGTTCTTGGCTCCTCCGTGGCAGAGATTGGGAAGCCGCCATTTTCACTCTCGTCCTCCAAAGCTGTACGGAAAGCTTGCAGGGAACAAAAGCTCCCGAGAGCAAACCCGAGCAGATTACTTAGCCCGGCCTGGCAAGGGCGGGGCAATTCCACCTCCAGCAAAGACATTTGGGAACCATGGCAACAGGCCCCTCCCCCAGAAGATGAGCAAGAACAGCCAGCCAAGACCAAGTTTACTGATCAATGAGAACAGCAGAACTCCAGCACTAGGGGAATAATGCACATAGAATTCATGGCTTCTTTCCCCATGATTATTTAGTCTTTCAAAGTTAACTTTTTTAATTTTCTTTTTTCTCTTTTTCTATTTTTTTTTAATTTTTCTTTTTCCCTATTTCAACCAACCTCTTATCAATCTTTTTTAAAAATATTTTTTATTTTTCATTTTTAGAGTCATATTCTATCCCTTCATTGTAGTTAACCTTATTTTTGGTATTTATATAAGTTGTTCTCTCTTTAAAATTTTGGGATACAGTTTCTTCTAATAGACCAAAATATACCCTAAATCTCTAGTGTATGGCTTTGTTCTAGTCTCCTGCCTGATCACATTCTCTCCCCCCCATTTTTTTTTTTAATTTCTCTTCTTTCTTTTTTCAACCAACTTCTTATCTTATTAATTCTTTTTACAAAACCTTTTATAATTTTCATCTTTGTAGTCATATTCTATCCCTTCATCATATTTACCCTTATTTTGGTACATATATAAGTTTTCCTTTCTTTAAAATTTTGGGAGGCAGTTTCTTCTAACAAACCAAAATGTGCCCAAAATCTAGTGTGTGGCACTGATTTATTCATCAGCTTGAGCATATTTGATCATATTCTTTTTTTTCCTTTTTTCTTTCTTTCCATTTCTTTTCCCCCGGTTTCAGGTCTCTTCTGATTTGTTTAGTGTATATTTTTCTGGGGTCGTTGTTACCCTGTTAGCATTTTGTTCTCTCATTCATCTGTTCTCCTCTGGACAAAATGACAAAACAGAAAAACTCACCTCAAAAAAAAGAACAAGAGGCAGTACCGACTGCCAGGGACGTAAATACGGACATTAGTAAGACGTCAGAACTAGAGTTCGGAATGACGATTATAAAGATACTAGATGGGCTTGAAAAAAGCATGGAAGATACTACAAAACCCTTTCTGGAGAAATAAAAGAACTAAAATCTAACCAAGTCAAAATCAAAAAGGCTATTAATGAGGTGCAATCAAAAACAGAGGCTCCAAATGCTAGGATAAATTAGGCAGAAGAGAGAATTAGTGATCTAGAAGACCAACTGATGGAGAATAAAGAAGCTGAGCAAAAGAGAGATAAACAACTACTGGATAACGAGGGTAGAATTCGAGAGATAGTGATATCATAAGACAAAACAATATTAAAATAATTGGGATCCCAGAAGAAGTACAAAGACAGAGAGGGGCAGAAGGTATATTGGAGCAAATTATAGCAGAGAACTTCCCTAATTTGGGGAAGGAAACAGGCATCAAAACCCAGGAGGCACAGAGAACCCCCCTCAAAATCAATAAAAATAGGTCAACACCCCGGCGTTTAATAGTAAAACTTACAAGTCTCAGAGATAAAGAGAAAATTCTGAAAGCAGCTCAGGACAAGAGGTCTGTAACCTACAATGGTAGAAATATTAGATTAGCAACAGACCTATCCACAGAGACCTGACAGGCCAGAAAGGACTGGCAAGATATATTTAGAGCACTAAATGAGAAAAATATGCAGCCAAGAATACTATATCCAGCTAGGCTGTCATTGAAAATAGAAGGAGAGATAAAAAGCTTCCAGGACAAACAAAAACTAAAGGAATTTGCAAACAGGAAACCAGCCCTACAAGAAATATTGAAAGGGGTCCTCTAAGCAAAGAGAGAGCCTAAAAGGAACATAGACCAGAAAGGAACACAGACAATATATAGTAACAGTCATCTTACAGACAATACAATGGCACTAAATTCATATCTTTCAATAGTTACCCTGAATGTAAATGGGCTAAATGCCCAATCAAAAGACACAGGCTATCAGATTGCATAAAAAAACAAGACCCATCAATATGCTGTCTGCAAGAGACTCATTTTAGACCCAAAGACACCCCCAGATTGAAAGTGAGGGGGTAGAAAACCATTTACCACACTAATGGACACCAAAAGAATGCTGGGGTGGCAATCCTTATATCAGACAAATTAGATTTTAAACCAAAGACTATAATAAGAGATGAGGAAGGACACTATATCATACTTAAAGGGTCTATCCAACAAGAAGATCTGACAATTGTAAATATCTATGCCCCTAACGTGGGAGCAGCCAATTATATAAGCCAGTTCATAACAAAATCAAAGAAACACATAGACAATACAATAATAGTAGGGGACTTTAAGAACAGGAGAACAGATCAATGCAACTAGGAACTGGTTCTTTGAAAGAATTAATAAGACTGATAAACCCCTGACCAGACTTATCAAACAGAAAAGAGAAAGGACCCAAATAAATAAAATCATGAATGAAAGAGGAGAGATCACAACTAACACCAAAGAAATACGAACAATTATAAGAACATATTATGAGCAACTATATGGCAGCAAATTAGATAATCTGGAAGAAATGGATGCATTCCTAGAGATGTATCAACTACCAAAACTGAACCAGGAAGAAACAGAAAACCTGAACAGACCCATAACCACTAAGGAAATTGAAGCAGTAATCAAAAATCTCCCAACAAAGAAGAGCCCAGGGCCAGATGGCTTCCCAGGGGAATTCTACCAAACATTTCAAGAAGAATTAATACCTATTCTTCTGAAACTGTTCCAAAAAATAGAAATGGAAGGAAAACTTCCAAACCCATTTTATGAGGCCACATTACCTTGATCCCAAAATCAGACAAAGACCTCATCAAAAAGGAGAATTACAGACCAATATCCCTGATGAACATGGATGCAAAAATTCTCACCAAAATACTAGCCAATAGGATCCAACAGTACATTAAAAGGATTATTCAGCAAGACCAAGTGGG
>NW_027796510.1:0-284 GCF_054177405.1 Leptonychotes weddellii | reverse complement strand
TTTCTTCTCCTCCTTGTAAGAGTAAGATAAATAATTCTAAAAAATCTGCAGTTTTCAAAAGTTATAAAAATAACTTGACTTAATCCCCCCCCTCAGATCACTCCTGCAGTTTTGGATTCTGTTTTTCTTAGTGGTATATCAGAAGCATTTTTCTGGGACATTTAAAAACCTTTGAGATATTTTAAGTACTTCCTAATATGCCATAGTGACGCCCCATGCAGTGGCACTTTCTGCAGTGATGGACGTGTTTGATCCGTGTGCTCACACGGCAGCCACTAGCCACG
>NW_027796509.1:0-284 GCF_054177405.1 Leptonychotes weddellii | reverse complement strand
TCTGCTCTGAGGCAGAGGGTTGGAAACGGTCTCTTCTGCTCTGACTCGCGGAAAGCCGCCAGGGAAAGCCGCCAGAGAACAAAAGCCCCCAAAACTGATTTCCACTGAGCCCATCCCCCGCCACAGGGGCACAGGGCAACTCCGCTTGAACAGGGTTGCCTGAGTAACAGCGCCGCAGGCCCCTTCCACAGAAGACAGGCTGGGAAAACAAGAGGCCAGCAACCCTAAGGTCCCAAGAAAACAGGTGCATCTTGCTTGGGTTGTGGTCAATAATTTGGACTCTA
>NW_027796508.1:0-284 GCF_054177405.1 Leptonychotes weddellii | reverse complement strand
TATTTATTTATTTGAGACAGAGAGAATGAGAGAGAGAGAGCACATGAGAGGGGGGAGGGTCAGAGGCAGAAGCAGGCTCCCTGCCGAGCAGGGAGCCCGATGCGGGACTCGATCCAGGGACTCCAGGATCATGACCTGAGCCGAAGGCAGTCGCTTAACCAACTGAGCCACCCAGGCGCCCCTAGAAAGCATTTTCTAACGAGGGCTGTTTACCTAATCTACCTGCTCTGGGAACCAGCATCTAGCTTTTGAAATAAAAGCTATATGTAGGCATTACAGAAATT
>NW_027796507.1:0-284 GCF_054177405.1 Leptonychotes weddellii | reverse complement strand
TTATGCACAAACAATGAATCATGGAACACTTCATCTAAAACTAATGATGTAATGTATGGGGATTAACATGAGAATAAAAAAAAACAAAACAAAAAAACAACACCACTGCTGCATCTACGGTGCTGCAATCCTTGCTGAGAGAAGACTGAAAGATGGTGCCCCCTGGAAGACAAGAAGAGCCATAGAGTTCAGAGAAAGACCCACTGTGGTAATGTTTGCAGATTGTCTGAAACTCAGAGGTTCCTAGACTAAAACGAAGGACCTTGGAGAAAATTCATCCTCAC
>NW_027796506.1:0-284 GCF_054177405.1 Leptonychotes weddellii | reverse complement strand
CTCTTGGAAATAATTCTTTTATGACTTTTAATGGCTGTGCAAATAATATTTTAAATGAAGACACATCTGAATAATAAGTAAAATAAAATGAGGCAAATTAATTAAGACTGTCCTGATAGGCCTAAATTAAGTAATCATCTTTTTTTTATATATATATATATAAAGTCTCGAGGTAAGTCACTTATCTCTTCATTTCATACGAAGTATAAAGATCAGGTCCGAGGACGAACCATGAGAGAAGATGGACTCTGAAAAACAAACTGAGGGTTCTAGAGGGGAGGGGG
>NW_027796505.1:0-284 GCF_054177405.1 Leptonychotes weddellii | reverse complement strand
TAGAACTAATGATGTAATGTATGGGGATTAACATAAGAATAAAAAAAATAAATAAATAAGAGCTTTCTTCTCTATTCTTATTACTAAAAAAAAAAAAAAGTGCAGGCTACGGACACGGTTGGGTCTTGAACTCTAGTTCTACCACTTATTGACTCTGATGTTAATTAAGTTACTCAAACTTTAAGCATCCGTTTCCTCATGAATAAAAAGGAAATAATAATTCTATCTTGGGTTTTTAGATTTCCAGTTACATTTGTTTCCATAAAGGTATTTGCATTCTTTCT
>NW_027796504.1:0-284 GCF_054177405.1 Leptonychotes weddellii | reverse complement strand
GGTAGTTGAGGTAGGATAATGAAGGGACTGAATCAAAGCAAATTGTTTCCTGTTAACAATTTTATTCACTAGTATAGAGGGGGGGAAAAGCATTCAATAGGTCAATAATTACCAAGTGTCAGAAGGTATGTTGATTTTCTCCAGCAACAAAATCTCATCTGGAAAAGCAGCTGCTGGTTTCACTACCAGATTAAGTTTACAGTAATCCACTTTCATCCTCCAAGATCTGCCTGCCTTCTAAACAGACCAAAAAGGTGAATTGAATGGAACTGTGGTAGAAATCC
>NW_027796503.1:0-284 GCF_054177405.1 Leptonychotes weddellii | reverse complement strand
CGTATTTTGGTCTGTTAGAAGAAACTGCCTCCCAAAATTTTAAAGAAAAAATAGCTTATATATGTACAAAAATAAGGGTAAATACAATGAAGAGATGGAATAGGACTATAAAGATGAAAATTATAAAAGACTTTATAAAAGGAGTTGATAAGATAAGAAGTTGGTTGAAAAAAGAAAGAGGAGAAATTAAAAAAAAAAAAGGGACAGAATGTGATCAGGCAGGAGACTAGAACAAAGCCATACACTAGAGATTTAGGGTATATTTTGGTCTGTTAGAAGAAACT
>NW_027796502.1:0-284 GCF_054177405.1 Leptonychotes weddellii | reverse complement strand
TGGAGTACGGGGGACGGGGCGAAGATTGGAGTGGGGAGTTTAAGAAACAGATGAGTACCAAAAAATTGTTATTTAAAAATCTGAATACTGATATACCATAATTTTGCCAATAAAAAATGTAAGACAATGAAACAACATGATCCCTTGTGCTGGAGAAGGAAAGGCTTCTAAGGCTCATGGTCTCTAATCTTATTCACGCCTGTGGCACCTGAAATCCAGAGGTGGTGATCACCACGCAAGGCACATAGTTACCTCGTGGCATGGCTGGGGTTAAAGGTCAAGCT
>NW_027796501.1:0-284 GCF_054177405.1 Leptonychotes weddellii | reverse complement strand
TCATTCCCATCCCCTTCCTCTCCCCAGTGTACATCTCCAACCCTTGCCTCAAACCCTGTCCCAATCCCAGCGCCTAACTTTCACACAGGTGAACACCCAGGCCCATTTTCAATCCGGCCTCCGAATCATACCATCTTCTTCTTCATCCCAGGTTAGGGACTGTGGAGTGTCTTTCCATAGATCCAAGAATGAGTCAGACACTCATATCTTGACTGAACATCAACACCTGGAATGGCACGTGTTGCAGAAGCAACAGGAAAGCTTGTGGGGTTTAGTCCCTGTGT
>NW_027796500.1:0-3136 GCF_054177405.1 Leptonychotes weddellii | reverse complement strand
CAGAACGTGCCCTCCTCAATACCCACCACCAGGCCAACCCATCCTCCCACCCCCCTCCCCTCTAGAACCCTCAGTTTGTTTTTCAGAGTCCATCGTCTCTCATGGTTCGTCCACCCCTCCGAATTCCCCCGCTTCATTCCTCCCCTCCTGCTACCTTCTTCTTCTTCTTTTTTTTTCTTAACATATCTTGCATTATTTGAGTTAGACTTATTTTTAAGCATTTGATTTTTCTGTCTTTTGCTAATAGCATCTTTAAAAATTGTTCATTCTTTATTTGGTCATTGGTGGCATATAGAAGTACAGCGTTTCTTTGTATATTGCTTCTATATCCAGAAACCTTGCTAAAGGCTCTTGTTAATTCTCAGTGTTTGGCTGTGAATCTGTTGGATTTCTCAGTCTACTTAATCATTTCATCTGCAAATAATGGCAGTTTTATTTTTTCCTTTTTAATCTTTATGGCAATCTTTTTTTCTTATTGATCTAAGTCTGCTGGTAAAATGTTGAGTAAAAGTGGTGAGAGTGGGGGTGCCTGGGTGGCTCAGTCGTTAAGCATCTGCCTTCAGCTCAGGTCATGATCCCAGGGTCCTGGGATTGAGCCCCGCATTGGGCTCCCTGCTCAGCAGGAGGCTTGCTTCTCCCTCTCCCACTCCCTCTGCTTGTGTTCTCTCTCTCGCTGTCTCTCTCTCTCTGTCAAATAAATAAATAAATAAAACTTTAAACAAACAAAAAAAAGGTGGTGAGAATGATCATCCTTGTCTCATTCCTGATTTTAGGGAAAGCTTTCAGCAACTCACCAATAAGAATGATGTGTGCTGAAGGTTTTTTGTGGATATTCTTGATCAGATTAAGGAAATTCCTTCTATTCTGGTTTACTGTGATTTTTTATCACAGACCAGTATGAGATTTTATCATGCCTTTTTCCTGCATCTATCATAATGATCATATGATTTTTTTCCTTTTTTCCCTGTTAATGTGATAAATAAATCAGTTATTATCAAATGTCAAACCACCCTTCCATTCCTGAAATAAACTCAACTTGTTATGATATATTATGCTTTTTATATGTCACCAGATTTGATTTGCTAATATTTTGCCTAGGATTTCAACATCTCTGTCCAAGAGAGAGATCAATTGTCCTTCCTTGTATTGCTCCTGTCAGGTTTTTTTCTGATTTTTGTTTGTTTGTTTTTTAAATCTTTGCTCTTGTCAGGTTTTAATATCAATGTTATTCTGACCCCATAAGATGATTGATAAGTATTCTCTCAATCCTGTTCTCTGGAACAGTTTGTGTAAGATTGCTATTTCTTCTTTAAATGTTTGGAAGAGTTTGCTGTAAAGCCATCTGTGCTTGGAATTCTTCCTAAGGTTTTTAATAATCAATTTAATTTCTTTGATAAAGATTATTCAGTTTGCACTTTTTTCATCAGTTTTGGTAAATCTTTATTTCAAGGAATTTGCCTATTTCAACAAAATTGTGAAGCGTAGTGGCATAAAATTGTATATACTCTCCTCTTATTATTTCTTAAATGTCTTAGGATCCATTCTGATGTCCTCTTTTTCATTCATATTGGTAATTTGTGTGTTCTCTTTTTTTTCTTGATCAGTGTTTCTAGGGGTTTATCAGTTTTATTAACCTTTTTAGAACACAAACTTTAGGGGCACCCGGGTGGCTCAGTTGGTTAAGCGACTGCCTTCGGCTCAGGTCATGATCCCAGGGTCCTGGGATCGAGCCCCGCATCGGGCTCCCTGCTTGGCGGGAAGCTTGCTTCTCCCTCTCCCACTCCCCCTGCTTGTGTTCCCTCTCTCGCTGTCTCTCTCTCTGTCAATTAATAAAATAAAATCTTTAAAACACAAACTTTAGCTTTGTTGATTTTCTCTACTGTAAGTTAGTTTTCTGTTTCATTGATATATGCTCATATCTTTATTCCTTCCTGGACTTTCTTTGGGTTTGATTTGCTATTCTTTTACCTTTTTGAGAAGGAAGCTTAGATAAGAGTTTTCCCCTTTCTTCTTTTTTAACATTATGCCCTTAAGGCTGTACATTTCTTCTAAGCACTGCTTTAACTGTTTCCCACAAGTTTTGATTTCTCATATCTTAATTCTCATTTAGCTCAAAATATTAAAAAATTTCCATTGTGATTTCATTTTTGGTCCCAGATTATTTAGAAGTGCATTGCTTAATTTTGTTTTTTTTTTACCTTACATAATTTATTTATTGTGTAGAGTTGAACATGGTCCTTTTTTAAATTATGATGTTATGTTAATCACCATACATTACATTATTAGTTTTTGATGTAGTGTTCCATGATTGTTTGCGTATAACACCCAGTGCTCCATGCAGTACATGCCCTCTTTAATACCCACCACCAGGCCAACCCATCCACCACCCCCCTCCCCTCTAGAACCCTCAGTTTGTTTCTCAGAGTCCATAGGCTTTCATGCTTCATCTCCCCCTCTGATTTCTCCCCCTTCATTCTTCCCTTCCTGCTATCTTCTTCTTCTTTTTTTTTTTAAACATACAATGTATTATTTGTTTCAGAGGTACAGGTCTGTGATTCAACAGTTTTGCACAATTCACAGCGCTCACCATAGCACATACCCTCCCCAGTGTCTATCACCCAGTCACCCCATCCCTCCCAAACCCCACCACTCCAGCAACCCTCAGTTTGTTTCCTGCAATTAAGAATTCCTCATATCAGTGAGGTCATAGGATACATGTCTTTCTCTGATTGACTTACTTCGCTCAGCAAAATACCCTCCAATTCCATCCACTTCGTTGTAAATGGCAAGATCTCATTCCTTTTGATGGCTGCATAATATTCCATTGTATATATATATACCACCTCTTCTTTATCCATTCATCTGTTGATGGACATCTTGGCTCTTTCCACAGTTTGGCTATTGGAGACATTGCTGCTATAAACATCGGGGTACACATACCCCTTCAAAGCCCTACATTTGTATCTTTGGGGTAAATACCCAGTAGTGCAATTGCTGGGTTGTATGGTAGCTCTATTTTCAACTTTTTGAGGAACCTCCATACTGTTTTCCAGAGTGGCTACACCAGCTTGCATTCCCACCAACAGTGTAGGAGGGTTCCCCTTTCTCCGCGTCCCCACCAACATCTGTTGTTTCC
>NW_027796499.1:0-284 GCF_054177405.1 Leptonychotes weddellii | reverse complement strand
GTTTGAATATGATCAGTAGCTTTATCATATAAAGCATGTTTTTTTCTCTTTGTAGTATGAGGCTGTTTCCTCCTAACACCTGATATTTTTTTTTTTTTTAAAGATTTTATTTATTTATTTGAGACAGAGAGAATGAGAGACAGAGAGCATGAGAGGGAGGAGGGTCAGAGGGAGAAGCAGACTCCCTGCCGAGCAGGGAGCCCGATGAGGGACTCGATCCCGGGACTCCAGGATCATGACCTGAGCCGAAGGCAGTCGCTTAACCAACTGAGCCACCCAGGCGC
>NW_027796498.1:0-284 GCF_054177405.1 Leptonychotes weddellii | reverse complement strand
ATGTCTTTCTCTGATTGACTTATTTCACTTAGCATAATACCCTCTAGTTCCATCCATGTCATTGCAAATGGCAAGATTTCGGGGGTTTTTTTTGATGGCTGCATAATATTCCATTGTACATATATACCACAACTTTATCCATTCATCTGTTAATGGACATCTTGGCTCTCTCCACAGTTTGGCTCTTATGGACATTGCTGCTATAAACATTGGGGTGCACGTACCCCTTCAGGAAACTGAACCACTTTCTTACACCACACACAAAAAATAAATTCAAAATGGCT
>NW_027796497.1:0-284 GCF_054177405.1 Leptonychotes weddellii | reverse complement strand
TGTCACTATATTATTTTGTGTAAATCAGTTAAGTTCTTTGGGACTCAATTTCTTCATCTGTAAAAGAAGCTGGATTGGATTAATCTTCTCCATGAGAGCACATAATAGTAGTAAATGTTTATTGTACATTAAGTATTTGTCAGGAATTTTTTTTTCTTTTTTAAAAATTTTTAAATTAATTTTTAAAAAATTTTATTGTTATGTTAATCACCATACATTACATCATTAGTTTTTGATGTAGTGTTCCATGATTCATCGTTTGCGTATAACACCCAGTGCTCCAT
>NW_027796496.1:0-284 GCF_054177405.1 Leptonychotes weddellii | reverse complement strand
TATTATTATTATTATTTTTAAAGATTTTATTTATTTATTTGACAGAGACAGAGATAGCGAGAGCAGGAACACAAGCAGCGGGAGTGGGAGAGGGAGAGCAGGCTTCCCGCCAAGGAGGGAGCCCGATGTGGGACTCGATTCCAGGACCCTGGGATCATGACCTGAGCCGAAGGCAGACGCTTAACGACTGAGCCACCCAGGCGCCCCGAACATATATTATTTTTATAATAAGAAAAAAGAAATGAAACTTTTCACTTTGGGGAAAAGGTCTTTCCATTATTTCC
>NW_027796495.1:0-284 GCF_054177405.1 Leptonychotes weddellii | reverse complement strand
GGGATCATGATTTGAGCCGAAGGCAGACGCTTAACGACTGAGCCACCCAGGCGCCCCTCCCTGTGTGTTTTTAATTGAGGTAAACGCCTCATAATAAAACATTCCCTAAACAGTTTTTACAGTTCAGTAGTATTAACTGTGTTCATATTGCTGTGGACATCTCTGGAACTTTTTCGTCTTGCACAACTTAAACTCTGTCCCCATTAGACAACAACATCCCATCCCCGAAGCCCCCAGCCCAGGCAGCCACCATTCTGCTTTCTGTCTCTGTGACTGTGACAACT
>NW_027796494.1:0-284 GCF_054177405.1 Leptonychotes weddellii | reverse complement strand
TACTCATCTGTCTGTGGCTCAGCTCCTTGTCTATACAGTAAATAGGGATAACAATATTACCTATGCCAGAGATTAAATGAGAGCATATTTCCAAAATATTTAGCAGAGTGCCTGCTACATGGACAGTACGAAGGAAGTATTAGCTGCTATGATTTACGCCTTTTGGCAACAGATTTAGAATTATTATTTTTTTTTTTTTTTAAAGATTTTTTTATTTATTTGACAGAGAGAGACACAGCGAGAGAGGGAACACAAGCGGGGGGAGCGGGAGAGGGAGAAGCAGG
>NW_027796493.1:0-284 GCF_054177405.1 Leptonychotes weddellii | reverse complement strand
CGCTGAGCAGGGAGCTCGGCGCGGGGCTCGATCCCAGGACCCCGGGATCATGACCTGAGCCAAAGGCAAACACTTAACGACTGAGCCACCCAGGTGCCCCAACAATTTATCTTCTTAGACTTAGACTTTGATCAGGGAAACAAAGGTAATCCTATTCCCAACTGTTGGGCAAAAACTTTTTTAAAGTTTTTGATGGTGATGGGGCACCTGGGTGGCTCAGTTGGTTGGGCGTCTGTTTTCAGCTCAGGTCATAATCCCAGGGTCCTGGGATCGAGCCCCTGCAT
>NW_027796492.1:0-284 GCF_054177405.1 Leptonychotes weddellii | reverse complement strand
CAAAGGGGATCAAACTGCGAGAGGCTTCTGAGGCAGCTTCCAGCGTCTGTGAGATGTGTGACACCTGCCAATGACCGAGGCCCACCCACAGACACACAAGAACCCTGGATCCTCGCTTCGGGGGACCCTGTGCCTGACTCGGGTTCACTCAATTTTCCCTTCCCTTTGTTAGGAAAAGGGGCCCTTTTCCTTGGGTGGCAACCTCTCCTAAAGAATCTGTTTTGGGTAGAAGAGTCCTTCTTGGGGGCTCCTAAACAAGACAAGCTCTGTGCCCATCACTGCCT
>NW_027796491.1:0-284 GCF_054177405.1 Leptonychotes weddellii | reverse complement strand
TTTTTATAGGGATTGCATTGAAGGTGTAGATTGCTCTGGGCAGCATAGACATTTTCACAATGTTTATTCTTCTAATCCATGAGGGTGGAATGTTTTTCCATCTCTTTGTGTCAGCCTCAATTTCTTTCAGACATGTTCTGTAGTTTCTAGACTATAGACTCTTTACTTCTTTAGTTAGGTTTATTCCTACGTATCTTATGGTTTTTAGTGCTATTGTAAATGGAATCGATTCCCTAATTTTTTTTTCTTCAGTCATATTGTTAGTGTATAGAAATGCAACTGAT
>NW_027796490.1:0-284 GCF_054177405.1 Leptonychotes weddellii | reverse complement strand
CGGGGCGCCTGGGTGGCTCAGTTGGTTAAGCGACTGCCTTCGGCTCGGGTCATGATCCTGGAGTCCTGGGATCGAGTCCCACATTGGGCTCCCTGCTCGGCGGGGAGTCTACTTCTCCCTCTAACCCTCCTCCCTCTCATGCTCTCTGTCTCTCATTCTCTCTCTTGCAAATAAATAAAATCTTAAAAAAAAAAAAAAAGAGTGGAGAGAAGAACTGTTAAGTTTGATTTAAAAAAAAAAATGTAAACACTTTAAGTGATCTTCAAGTTGGTGGCACCAGCCCT
>NW_027796489.1:0-3136 GCF_054177405.1 Leptonychotes weddellii | reverse complement strand
ACCCATTCATTCTTTAGTAGGATGCTCTTTAGCCTCCACGTATTTGAGTTCTTTCTGACTTTCCTCTTGTGATTGAGTTCTAGTTTCAAAGCATGTGGTCCAAAAATATGCAGGGAATGATCCCAGTCTTTTGGTACCAGTTGAGACCTGATTTGTGACCTGGGACGTGATCTATTCTGGAGAATGTTCCATGTACACTAGAGAAGAATGTGTATTCTGTTGCTTTGGGGTGGAATGTCCTGAATATATCTGTGAAGTCCATCTGGTCCAGTGTGTCATTTAAAGTCTTTATTTCCTTGTTGATCTTTTGCTTAGATGATCTGTCCATTTCAGTGAGGGGGTGTTAAAGTCCCCGACTATTATTGTATTACTGTCAATGCATTTCTTTGATTTTGTTATTAATTGGCTTATATAATTGGCTGCTGCCCATGTTAGGGGCAAAGATATTTAAAATTGTTAGAGCTTCTTGTTGGATAGACCCTTTAAGTATGATGTAGTGTCCTTTCTCATCTCTTATTGTAGTTTTTGGTTTAAAATCTAATTTGTCTGATATAAGGATTGCCACCCCAGCTTTCTTTTGGTGTCCATTAGCATGGTAAATGGTTTTCCACCCCCTCACTTTGAATCTGGAGGTATGTTTGGGTCTAAAATGAGTCTCTTGCAGACAGCATATCGACAGGTCTTGTTTTTTTATCCAGTCTGATAGCCTGTGTCTTTTGATTGGGGCATTTAGCCCATTTCCATTCAGGGTAACTATTGAAAGATATGAATTTAGTGCCATTGTATTGCCTGTAAGGTGACTGTTACTGTGTATTGTCTCTGTTCCTTTCTGGTCTATGTTACTTTTAGGTTCTTTCTTTGCTTAGAGGACCCCTTTCAATATTTCTTGTAGGGCTGGTTTTGTGTTTGCAAATTCCTTTAGTTTTTGTTTGTCCTGGAAGCTTTTTATCTCTCCTTCTATTTTCAGTGACAGCCTAGCTGGATAAAGTAATCATGGCTGCATATTTTTCTCATTGAGCACCCTGAATATATCATGCCAGTCCTTACTGGTCTGCCAGGTCTCTGTAGATAGGTCTGCTGCCAATCTATTGATTCTACCATTGTAGGTTACAGACCTCTTGTCCCGAGTTGCTTTCAGGATTTTCTCTTTGTCTCTGAGCCTTGTGAGTTTTACTATTAGATGTCGGGCTGTTGACCTATTTATTGATTTTGAGGGGAATTTTCTGTGCGTCCTGGATTTTGATGCCTGTTTCCTTCCCCAAATTAGGGAAGTTCTCTGCTATAATTTGCTCCAATATACCTTCTGCCCCTCTCTCTCTTTCTTCTTCTTCTGGGATCCCAATTATCCTAATGTTGTTTTGCTTTATGGTATCACTTATCTCTCAAATTCTCTACTTGTGATCCAGTAGTTGTTTATCTCTCTTTTTCAGCTTCTTTATTCTCCATCATTTGGTCTTCTATATCACTAATTCTCTTTTCTGCCTCATTTATCCTAGGAGTTAGAGCCTCCATTTTTGTTTGCACCTCATTAATAACCTTTTTGATTTCAACTTGGTTAGATTTTAGTTCTTTTATTTCTCCAGAAAGGGATTCTCTAGTATCTTCTATGCTTTTTCAAGGCCAGCTAGTATCTTTATAATCATCATTCTGAACTCTAGTTCCGACATCTTACTAATGTCCTTATTGATTAGGTTCCTGCAGTCGGTACTGCCTCTTGTTCTTTTTTTTTTTTTTTGTGGTGAGTTTTTCTATCCTGTCATTTTGGCCAGAGGAGAATAGATGAATGAGAAAAAAAAATGCTAAAAAAAAAAAAATGCTAAATGGTAACAACGACCCCAGAAAAATATACACTAAACAAATCAGAAGAGACCCAAAACTGGGGGGAAAACAAAGGGGAAAAAAAAAAGAATATGATCAGGCTGGTGAAAATAACAGAACCACACACTAGATTTTGGGTGTATTTTGGTCTGTTAGAAGAAATTGCCTCCCAAATTTTTAAAGAAAGAAAAATTTATATATATACAAAAATAAGGGTAAATACGATGAAGGGCTGGAATATGACTGTAAAGATGAAAATTAAATAAGATTTTAAAAAAGGAATTGATAAGATAAGAGGTTGGTTGAAGAAAAGAATGAAAAAAAAAGAGACTGTGATAAGACGGGAGACTAGCACAACGTCATACATTAGATTTGGGGTATATTTTGGTTTATTAGAAGAAACTCTGTCCCAAAATTTTAAAGAAAGAAAAACTTATATATATACAAAAAATAAGGTTAAATACAATGAAGAGATAGAATAAGACTGTAAAAATGAAAAATTAAAAAAGATTTTAAAAAAGGAATTGATGAGATGTTGGTTGAAAAAGGAAAGAAAAATTCAACTAAAAAAATAGAAATAGAAAAAAAAAATTTAAAAATTAACTTTGAAAGACTAAAGTGTCATGGGAAAAAAGCCATGCATTCTATATGCTGTATTCCCCAAGCACTGGAGTTATGCCATTCTCATTGATCGGTAAACTTGGTCTTGGCTGGCTGTTCTTGATGATCTTCTGGGGGAGGGGCCTTGGGTCTCAAGTGTCTTTGCCGGAGGTGGAATTGCCCTGCCCTTGCCGGGTTTGGCTAAGTAATCTGCTCGGGTTTGCTCTCTGGAGCTTCTGTTCCCTGCAAGGTCTCCGTACAGCTTTGGAGGACCAGAGTGAAAATGGCGGCCTCCCAATCTCTGCCCCAGAGGAGCCGAGAACTCGGGGCCCCACTCCTCAGTGAGCCCCCAGAGAAAAGCAGTCAGTCACTCCCATCTCCCCGGTCTCCAGCTGCACTCCGTGCTCACCCGGCCTGTGACCGAGCATTTCTATCTCTGGCACACAACCCCGTGTGGAGTCTCCAAACCCAGCAGATCCCTGCGGTGTGCTCCCATGCTGCTCCTCCCGGGGGAGGAAGGGGAGTCTCCCTGGATCTGCCGCTCGTTGGGTCCCTGCTGGAGGAGCAGTGGCCCGACTGTGCCACGGATCACGGTTTATGGCACCCTGAGCTGAGAGCCCACTCCTCAGCTCCGTTTCTGCAACCGGCTTCCTCACTCTGATGCCTGGGAGCTCTGCTGCACTCAGGCACCCCTGGTCTTCCTGTGACCCTGAGGGTC
>NW_027796488.1:0-284 GCF_054177405.1 Leptonychotes weddellii | reverse complement strand
TTAACAGTTTAAATACAGTTTTACATGTGACTATCAATATAATACTATTATATTACAGCTTGATGTGCTGGAAAATACATGAAGCTTTGGAATCAGTCTAATCTGCATTTATGTTCTTTTTTTTTCTTTCTTTTGGGTATCTTTTTTTTATTATTATTATTATGTTATGTTAATCACCATACATTACATCATTAGTTTTTGATGTAGTGTTCCATGATTCATTGTTTGTGTATAACACCCAGTGCTCCATTCAGTACATGCCCTCTTTAATACCCATCACCAGG
>NW_027796487.1:0-284 GCF_054177405.1 Leptonychotes weddellii | reverse complement strand
TTGATTTCTTCTAAAAAAATTTTAAGGGAATTGAAGTTTTCTTAGCTATACTAATAATTTGTCATATAGCCTTAACCTAAAATCTTTTTATGTATCTCTAACAAATTCATAGTATGAGTGATTTTTTGATAGTTCATAGAAGAATATTGTAGGACAGGCTACATTGTAAGGCTTTATTTATTTATTTATTTATTTATTTTTTTATTCTTATGTTAATCCCCATACATTACATCATTAGTTCTAGATGAAGTGTTCCATGATTCATTGTTTGTGCATAACACCCA
>NW_027796486.1:0-284 GCF_054177405.1 Leptonychotes weddellii | reverse complement strand
CCCACTCCCCCACAGGCCTAGCCTCCGTCTTCCAGGAGCAAGCTGACCCTCATGGAGAGTCAAAGGGACCAGCGCCAGGCCTTTGGCTGTGACCTGGTGGAAATGACCCTCCTGGACAGATGAGGAGCAGGTGGGGGCAAGATCTCAAAGTAAGGAAGCCATTCCTGCTCCCAAGTGACAGAGCATATGGGGAGTCAGCCATGGAGCAGTTAGAGGACATGCCAGGCTGAAGTCTCAGGAGCCATGCAGAGGATGAGACAACCAGTTCTTGCAGTGGAGCGAGT
>NW_027796485.1:0-284 GCF_054177405.1 Leptonychotes weddellii | reverse complement strand
GTTATGCACAAACAATGAATCATGGAACACTTCATCTAAAACTAATGATGTAATGTATGGGGATTAACATAAGAATAAAAAAAAGAAAAAAAAACATGTTTTTATTATGTTGCGGTTGTCATTCGTCAGGAGTATAAACATCATCTCACTGGGTCCTTTGCTTAGAGTTTCATAAGGTTGTGTTCAGGTTGTGAGTCAAGCTGCGTTCCTTTATGAAGCTTGGGGTCCTCTTTCACACTCATGTGGTGACTGGAAAAATTCAGTGTCTAAAGAACCCAGGTCTC
>NW_027796484.1:0-284 GCF_054177405.1 Leptonychotes weddellii | reverse complement strand
GCCATTGGCCAGAGCAGGGAAACATGCACTGGCCTGGACCACTCACTGGTGATGGAAGTGGAAATTTCATGCTTAGGTTCATTCATAAGATGTACCTCTGTGGGCTGAGGGTGGTGCCTGGCTCCTTGAGGGAGGAATGTGGATACATGTACAAAAAGGGTTCTGCCAGGTAGAGGAAGCAGGATGCACCCTTTCCCTGACCCCTCCTATGCATTAGCAATTTCCGCTGGTGCTACCTTCGCCCACGTGATATCCACCCACTTTTCTCCATCTCCACTACCGCG
>NW_027796483.1:0-284 GCF_054177405.1 Leptonychotes weddellii | reverse complement strand
GGCTGGGGGCCTCTCTGCTCTGGAAGTCAAGACCCCACCGCCCTGCCACATTATTTGACCGCAAAAGCAGCTCCCATGGAGATTTCCAGGGAAGGGGAGCTGAGGAAGTACTAAGCGATTCGAATTTAGCTTAGGGGTCTGCATAAATTCCCTGAGGCACTTCAGACCCGCAGACAGACATTTTATTTTTGTGATGAGCAGGCATTTGGTTCCATTAGGTAGGAAGTGAATGAACTCCAGATCTCCACCAAAGATCCTTGGCTTGGGGGGCGGGGGGGGGGGTG
>NW_027796482.1:0-284 GCF_054177405.1 Leptonychotes weddellii | reverse complement strand
TAGGTGTTCCGAATGGTTTGATCCCTATCCAGCTGAATTCCTGAGAGGAGACGAAATCCAGGTCTCCTCCTCCGCCATCTTGTCTGCCCCCCTCAAATTATAATTTTTACCCCAACAATCATATGTGATTTAAAAGCTCATGAGAAAAAGGATAGTCTATTACATTTTCGCCTCTATTGTGCTCATTATGGTATTTGTTGTTTTCTGAAGTTCCAAGCCTTCTTCTGTTATAATTTCTTTTCTGTTTGGGCAATTTCCCTTAGCCACTCTTGAAGGGTAGGCCT
>NW_027796481.1:0-284 GCF_054177405.1 Leptonychotes weddellii | reverse complement strand
TCCTACCTGTGATGGAGAGCATGGGAGGCTCTGATCTGGGCTGGGGCTTCAGGAGAGGGAACAGAGGCAGGAGACAGAAAAGTCCGGATGAGGAGGTTGAGGGATGGCAGGCAGGGACATTGCTGCTGTAGAACTGGAAGGCTATAGCAGCTGGTTGACTGAGGGGCTGAGGGGGAGCAGGAGTCTGGACCCAATCTGGAAGGAAGTTGGTGCAACAGGCAGAGCGTCAAGGCTCTGCCCCTGCAGAAAGCTTCCCTGTTGTCATTCTGACTTCCTGACCCAAC
>NW_027796480.1:0-284 GCF_054177405.1 Leptonychotes weddellii | reverse complement strand
TGAAAACAGCAGCTAAATTATTTGTGTAAAGAATTTACTTTTTGTCATGAATTGATTGTGCTGGCTGCTTACATAGTCAAAAGTAATCATTTAATTGCAAAACTGTATTTTATCCTATGCCCTATTAGCAAATAGACTTATCTGAAGATGATTCTAAGTGATATTTCAGGCAGACTCATATTAGTTTCAGAAAATGCGGCTGGACAACTTGTTGTATCTCTTAGGTCTTTGTTAAGTGACACCATGGTGAAAAAGAATATACTTAAGGAGATCTCCATAAAAGA
>NW_027796479.1:0-284 GCF_054177405.1 Leptonychotes weddellii | reverse complement strand
CCCCTGCTCTGGCCAACCCTGCATACCCCCAGTCCTCCTGAGCGTCCCCTGTAGTGACACAGCTGTGATCATCCTCCTGGAGCATTCCCGGTCCCCTGCCCCTGCTCTGGCCAACCGTGCACACCCCGAGTCCTCCTGAGCGTCCCCTGTAGTGACACAGCTGTGATCCTCCTCCTGGAGCATTCCTGGTCCCCCTGCCTCTGCTCCGGCCAACCCTGCACACCCCTAGCCCTCCTGAGCATCCTCTGTAGTGACACTTGTCACACCATGTTGTCATGTGTTGT
>NW_027796478.1:0-3136 GCF_054177405.1 Leptonychotes weddellii | reverse complement strand
TCCATTCTTGCTCTGTGTGGCCAGAGTTTGCAGACATGTGACCACGACAGTGAGGAATCCACAAACCCAATCAAACAGCCTGTGAAACAGGGGGATGTGTCTACGTGAGCCCCACCACGTGGATGACAGAAGCAGCCTGTGGATATCAGCACCACCCCCAGTTCTGAAAATGCCACAATCATCTTCACAAATATTCCTCTGCCCTTTTCTCTAATATCCCAGATAATCATCCCTGGGACTTTCCTCTCGCCCTGGGCCTGGCATCAAGCTGCGGGCGGTGACAGCCAGAGTCGCAGGTGAGGCAGCGCAGAGGGTGGCCGGCGCTCTGTCCCTGGCGCAGCTCACTCACGCCCCTTCCTCGTGAATCCCTCTGCCACTGGGCGGTCTAACGCACGGAGAGCCCTCCCCAAGGCCGCAGGGCCGTGCCCACCTCCCTGGGTCTACCATCCTCAGGGGCACATGGCTCATGGGTGCCGGCGTCGCCTACTGCTTAGGAAACCCAAGCGCCCATCTCACTGAATGCGAACAATAGCGCACCACTGCGGGATCGCTCGCGGAGAGCCTTGGGGTGGTGCAGAAACGCTAGCGGATGTGGAGAGCCACAGTCAGGGCTACTGGGTATGGAGATAATACACAAATCGATGAGGACACAGACATGATAGATAGATAGATAGATAGAGAGATAGATAGATAGATAGATAGATAGATAGATAGATAGATAGATAGAGAGATATGGTAGATAGATGGATGATAGATATGATAGATGAGAGATAGATGAGAGATATAGATGATAGATATGGTAGATGGATGGATGATAGATATGATAGATGATAGATGATAGATATTTATGTTAGATAGATAGATGATAGATATGATAGATATGGATAGATAGGTGATAGATGATAGATGGATAGATATGGTAGATAGATGGATGATAGATATGATAGATGATAGATGATAGATATGACAGATATGGATAGATAGATGATAGATGATAGATATGATAGATATGATAGATGATAGATAGGTGATAGATATTTATGAATGATAGATGATAGATATGATAGATATGGATAGATGATAGATATATATGATAGATGATAAATATGATAGATGATAGATAGATGATAGATATGATAGGTAGATATGGATAGAGGACAGATGATAGATATTTATGATAGATAGATGATAGATATGGATAGATGATAGATGACAGATATGGATAGATGATAGATAGATGATATATATGATAGATAGATAGATGATAGATATGATAGATATGGATAGATAGATGATAGATATATATGATAGATAGATAGATGATAAATAGATAATGATAGATGATAGATTGATGGTTGATAGATAATGATAGATGATAGATTGATGACAGATAGATGATTGATAGATAATGATAGATGATGTATTGATTGATGATAGATGATAATGATAGATTGATGATTGATAGATGATAGATAATGATAGATGATGATGATGTTAGATAGATAGATAGATAGATAGATAGATAGATAGATAGATAGATGTAGATGACAGATGGATGGAAATATTTCATCCCTGCCTCCCCTGAGAGAACTGCACCTGCTATCCTCTCTGGTTGTTTCCTGGGATGTTGGCAGATGGGACAGGCTTTCTGTCCCCAAACAATCCTCTGACTTCCATGCCATCATCCTCTCCAGATTTCCTTTTCTTCTTTTCTACCTTCTGGTTCTTTCCTCATTCTGCTCAGCGTTCCACTTATTTATCCTATCTCCAGTTCCCAAGAGCTGGGATTAGATGTTAGCAGCGCCTGCCGGAGGCTGTCACTGAGCCGGGGGAATGTCTGATGGGTCCAGGAGGAAGCACAGGCGGACGTCTTCTAGGTGAGGGAGGTCTTGCTTTCAGACAACACACAATCTCCTGCCAGGGGACAGTCCTACCAGGGGACAGTCATATGATGGGATAATCCTACGATGCCACAGAGCCAGGATGGGGCCCCACAAACATCCCCATGAGATCACTCTGTGACTGATGAGAGCTCAGGATGAGGACCAGGTGGGACAGGAGTGTGATGTGGCAACAGGTGAGGAAGAGGATCTTGTCAGTCAGTGAGGTTTCCTGGGCCCTGATGGCCACAGCCCAGAGCCACGCCTCACACACCTCACACACACACCACTGCCCCCATGATGCGTCTGCACCCTGTGACCTCATCACTCCCACACCAGCTTCATGAGCCCGATGGAAAATCCTACCACAGACCGAGCCCTGAGGAGCTGATGCGTGTGTGGTTCTCCTCAGGTCCAAGGTTCAGGCAGCCAGTCTGACCACGTTTAACGCGTGATGAGCACATAGCTGGCCTGCGAGCTCAGTGCACAGACACAGAGGGGCCGTGGCGGAGTGACCTCCAAAGGCGCTATCGGGGTTTCAGAAAGGACCGACCACGGACGGGCCACAGCTGTGATGGGACAATCCCTGCAACCATCAGGGATAACCACGTCTGCCTCAGCACGTCCTCAGGATGGCTCGTTCCCGCTCCGGGCCTCTCTGGCGTGGGGTGTCCGCGTGCACTTTCCAGAGCTCTGGAAGCGGAGTGTGGGCATGGTCCCGGCAGCACGGGGAGGCGGTCTGGTCGGACAGTGAGGGCAGCACAGGAATTACTGGTCATGCTCTCACCGTCCCACATCGGGTCGGAGGGGACACTTCTCAGATCACAAGTGCATGGCGTCCCGCGCAGCTTTGGGGGTGCGTGCGGGACATGACAGGTCTGGGCTGGGTGCGTGTGCCCATGGAGGCCTTGTGCTTATTTTGCTGTCTTAGGGATACCTCCCTTTCCCATCCTCCCGCCTGCGAGCCCCGTGAGCCCAGAACGGCTGCCGTCGGCTGCCATCCCCACCAGATCCCCCTCCTCTGGGTGCACCCAGCCCTTGGCGGTGGCAACACCCTTCTGTCTGGTAGAACCTTCTGGCGGAACTGCGGGTCTTTCCCGGGCTTGTTCTCCCTCCCCCTCCCCCCGCCCGCCATGAGGCACAGCTCACACCCCCAGCCACCACACACATCCCTGTATTCCTGGCCCCAAGAACCCGCGGGCTGTGTCACAGAATTCCCTGGTGTGAGTAAGAGAGCCAGCACTTGTTTCTGAGAC
>NW_027796477.1:0-13712 GCF_054177405.1 Leptonychotes weddellii | reverse complement strand
GGTGGGAGGGATGGGGTGACTGGGTATAGACACTGGGGAGGGTATGTGCTCTGGTAAGCGCTGTGAATTGTGCAAGACTGTTGAATCTCAGATCTGTACCTCTGAAACAAATAATGCAATACATGTTAAGAAAAAAAAAAAGAAGAAGAAGGTAGCGGGAGGGGAAGAATGAAGCGGGGGAAATCGGAGGGGTGGAGGAACCATGAGAGACGATGGACTCTGAAAAAGAGGCTGGGGGTTCTAGAGGGGAGGGGGGTGGGAGGATGGGTTGGCCTGGTGGTGGGTATCGAGGAGGGCACGTTCTGCATGGAGCACTGGGTGTTATGCACAAACAATGAATCATGGAACACTTCACCTAGAACTAATGATGTAATGTATGGGGATTAACATAAGAATAAAAAAAAAAAATAAGTAAGTAGGCAAATCTTTACCAAAAACTTCTTTACCAAACAATGAGGCCTTCCAAACTTGGCTCTGTCTACTTCTTCTGGTCACCTCTCCCACAGTGTTCCTTTAGACTTCTGACTTTCCAAACAACTGGAAAGTATGTAAAACTTTGTATGTTTGCTAACTTTAAGCCTTTGCAAATCCTGTGTCCCTTGAGCTCCTCCCCACTGCCCACCTGTACACCTTCAAAGCTTTCGAGACCTGGGCATCTTATGAAGCCCTTTCTGATGCTATTGGTTATTCTTTGCATTTAATAAAATTCACCCATTTTAGTGTACATTTCTATGAGTTTTGACCAACGTACAGTCATATTACTACGATAAATCAAGATATAAAACAGTTCTATCACCCTCCTCCAAAATTACCTATGCTCCTTTGTAGTCAAACCCTACTCCCACTCCAGGCAACCACTGTTTGCTCACTGTCTCAATAGTTTTGCCTTTTCCAGAAAGTCATATAAATGAAGTCATACAATATGTAGTCTTTTGAGTCTGGCTTCAACTTAGCATAATGAATTTTTTATCTATGTTGTTACATGTATCAGTAATTTCTTTCTTTTTATTACTGAGTAGCAGTGGTCCACTGTATTAATATACTGGTATGTTTATCCATTTGGCAAATGAAGAACATCTGTGATGCTCCCAGTTTGAATGAATTCATAATTCATTCTATTATGAATAAAGCTGCTATAGTCAGTCATTGACTAGTATTTGTGTAAACACAGTTCTTACTTAACTTGGGTAAATACCTGGGTGTAAGAGTCGCTGGAGTCATATGTTAAGTCATATGTTTGAGACTTAACATTAAGTCATATGTTATGTTTGCTGGGTTATATGTTAAGCGTAGATTTAACTTTATGAGAAACTGCCAAACCGTTTACCAACATGAACCCTGGAATGACCATATGTACTATTTTGCATTCCCACCACCAAGGTCAGAGTTCTACATTCTCACCAACATCTGGTACCATCAGATTTCTCTCCTCCTTTTCATTTCAGCCATTATAGTTGGTATGTTGTGGTATCTGTGGTTTCTACTTACATTCCCATAGTGACTAGTGATGTTGAGGATTGTTTCATGTGCTTATTTGCCATCTGTATATCTACACTGATGAAGTGTCTATTCAAATCTTTTGTGACCTTCTATTGGGTCATCTGTTTTCTTATTATTGAGTTTTTAGGGTTTTTATGTATTTTTGATATTGAATTCATTTGTCAAATTTGTAATTTGCAAACAGCTTCTAGTCTGTAGCATGTCTTTTCATTTTCTTAAGAATGTCATTTGAGGAGCTAAAGTTCTTAATTTGGATGAAGTCCAACTTATCAAAAAAATTTTAATGTATCATTCTTCTGGCTAACACAAGGACACAAAGACTTTTCCCTATGCTTTGTTTCAGCAGTTTTATAGTTTAAGGTTTATAGTTTTAGTTACTTTATGTTCTGATTTGAATTAGTTTTTGTATATGGTGTAAGGTATGAATCAAGGTTCTTTTAAAAACTTTTTTAGGTAGAGAGGCAGTCTCTTGAATGTGTATTCCACAGGCTCTTTCAACTGCCTACAATGAGACAGAGGTGTGCCAGGCTTGTATGTAAATACACCCAGACTTCACACCTGGCTCATGTGCCATCTCTGCTGAAAGCCATGAAGAGCTTTTTTTCCCGTCTTTGTAGATGATATCCAATTGTTCCAACAAAAATTTACTGAGAAAAAGTATTTTTTTTCATTGAAATGCCTTTGCACCTTTGTGGTATTGTCTCGATTGTTGTAGTTTTATAGTAAGTTTTAAAACCAGTTACTGTCGGGGCGCCTGGGTGGCTCAGTTGGTTAAGCGACTGCCTTCGGCTCAGGTCATGATCCTGGAGTCCCGGGATCGAGTCCCACATCGGGCTCCCTGCTCAGCGGGGGTCTGCTTCTCCCTCTGACCCTCTTCCCTCTCGTGCTCTCTGTCTCTCATTCTCTCTCTCAAATAAATAAATTAAAAAAAAATCTTTAAAAAATAAAAAAAAAACAAAACAAAACAAAAAAAAAAACCAGTTACTGTCAACCTTCCAACTTTTTTTTTCTTTTCCAAAATTTTAGTTCTCCTGCCCTTACATAAAAATTTTGAATCAACTTGTCCATTTCTACCAAAAAGAAAACATCTGCCAGGATTCTGAATGGGATTACACTGAATCTACAGATTAGTTTGGGAAAAAACAAACATCTTGGAAGAGTGAATCTTCAAATTCATGAACATTGTATATATCCATATATTTAGGTCTTCTTTGATTTCTTTCATTCTATCATTTTCAGTGTATGAATCTTGTTTTGTTAAATTTACACCTAAGTATTTTATGACTTTTAGTGCTATTGTAAATAGTATTTGGCTTTTAGTTTCCACTTCTAAATTGTTTATTGCAAATAATTAATTTTTGTATATTGATTTGAATCTTGTAAACTTGAACTAATCACTTTTAGCAGCTTTTTTTGTAGATCCTGTCAGATTTTCTACATAGACCATAAGTCAGACATAAATAGAGATGGTTTCACTTCTTCCTTCTCAATCTGCACTGCTTTATTCATTTTCTTGCCTTACTGCACTGGGTAGGTCTTCCACTAGATTAGTGAGAGGAGACATTCTTCCTCACTTTCTAATTCTAGGGGGAAAACACTGGGTCTTTAACATGAAAAATGATGTTTAGCTGTAGATTTTTTTTGTAGCTACCCTTTATCAGGATGTGAATATTTCCTTCTATTCATATCTTGCTGAGATTTTTAAAAAATATAAATGGTCTAATTTTATCAAATGCCTTTTCTCATTCTATTGATATGATCATTGAAACTTTTCTTAAAATCTATTAATATGGTAATACCTTTCATTCCTAGGATAAACCTCACCTGGCCATAATGTATTATCCTTTTTATATACTGATAATTCTATTTGCTAAAATCTTATTAAAAATGTTTGCATTTATGCTCATGAGAGTTACTGGTCTATAATTTTCTTGTAATGTGGAATGATTCCTAGGATAACTGATTTTATAAAAGTATTGCCTTTTTTTTTTTAAGGTTTTATTTATTTTTGCGCACACGCACGTGAAAAAGAGAGCACATGAGCAGGGGATAGAGCAGAGGGAGGAGACTCCCTGCTGAGCAGGGAGCCCAATGTGGGACTTGATCCCAGGACCCTGAGATCATGACCTGAGCCGAAGGCAGACCCTTAACCAACTGAGCCACCCAGGCACCCAAAGTACTGCCTTTTATACTGTATGTATAAAATATATCAGTTAATTCCACTAAAGAGCTGTCTTTTCTTTAAGGTACTAACTCCAATAGATGAGATACATGTCCTTAAAATAGGTGTCCCTTATCCAAAAAAAATAAGATCACTGATAAGATTCTTGGTTTATGGCTAGATAAGAAGCTCCTAGCATATTTAAGGTAAATAACAGTCTTCATTAAAAACTATGATATGACCCATTTAAAACCTTCAGAATAATTCATAGAAAGTATATTACACACTGAGTGGCTGAACTACTAACTAGATACATGAAGCAGCTCTTTTAAGAAATCAGACCCATAAATATGTCTGTCTTGGTATAATATACATAATTGAAGTGAATAAAGTTTGGAAGACCAATGTTCTGTTAGAATCTTTAAAAATCACACATTTAGTAATCCATTTGTGCTTACAATATTCATATGTATAAACTTAAATTTTAAAAAACCTCTGTACATGAGAATAAAAAAGTTATACATATTTATATATATGTTAATATATAGTAATGCACTATTGTTTAAAATCCTCTCCTAAAGTCAAACCCTCCTCTTCAGGTGCAACAACTTTTCATGCCTAACTGTTGACATGTGGAAGCTCCTCTGGTGTTAGTGAAGTACAGGAGGCAGTGATAAAAGACCCAGCTAAAGCCATTAATCCAGGTCTTTGAATTGACTGATTATCTTCATTTGCACCTTCCCCCCGCCAACCATCAAGCCCATCAACCATAAAATGATCCATTTCTTCACATTTAGATTGTTTACTTGTTTTTTTTTTTTTGCATTTCCAATTAGTACCTTTTTTTGTGATCACTTTTTAAAATTCAAATTCAATTAGCCAACTTAAAGTACATTATTAGTTTCAGATGCAGTGTTCAATACTTTATCAATTGTGTATAACATCCAGTGCTCATCACATCATGTGCCTTCCTTAGTGCCCATCACCCAATTACCCCATCCCCCCATCCACCTCCCCTCCAGCCACCCTCAGTTTGTTTCCTATAGGTAAGAGTCCTTCATGGACATATCCAAAAGAAAAGAGAAAGGACCCAAATTAATAAAATCATGAATGAAAGGGGAGAGATCACAACCAACACCAAAGAAATAGAAACAATTGTTAGAAGTTATTATCACCAACTGTATGCCAACAAACTAGGCAATCTGGAAGAAAAGGATGCCTTCCTGGAAACTTATAAACTACCAAGACTGAAAGAGAAAGAAATAGACAATCTGAACAGACCAATAACCAGCAAGGAAAATGAAGCAGTAATCAAAAACCTCCCATAAAACAAGAGTCCAGGGCCAGATGGCTTCCCAGGGGAATCCTACCAAACATGTAAAGAAGAAATAATACCTATTCTACTGAAGCTGTTTCAAAAACTAGAAATGGAAGGAAAACTTCCAAACTCATTCTATGAGGCCAGTATTACTTTGATCCCAAAACCAGACAAAGACCCCATCAAAAAGGAGAAATACAGCCCAATATCCCAGATAAACATGGATGCAAAAATGCTCACCAAAATACTAGCCAAAAGGGTCCAACAGTACATTAAAAGGATTATTCACCAGGACCAAGTGGGATTTATTCCTGGGCTGCAAGGTTGGTTCAACATCCAAAAACCAATCAATGTGATACACTATATTAATAAAAGAAAGGACAAGAATCATATGATCCTCTCCAAAGATGCAGAAAAAGCATTTGACAAAGTACAGCATCCTTTCTTGATTAAAACTCTGCATGGTGTAGCGATAAAAGAAACATTATCTCACTATCATAAAAGTCATCTACAAAAAGCCCACAGGAAATATCATTCCCAATGGGGAAAAACTGACAGCTTTTCCCTTAAGGTCAGGAACACGACAGGGATGCCCATTCTCACCACTGTTGTTCAACATAGTACTAGAAGTCCTAGCTTCAGGAATCAGACAACAAAAAGAAATAAAAGGCATTCAAATTGGCAAAGAAGAAATCAAACTCTCACTCTCTGCAGATGATATGATACTTTATGTGGAAAACCAAAAAGACTCCACTCCAAAACTGCTAGAACTCATACAGGAATTCAGTAAAGTGGCAGGATATAAAATCAATGCACAGAAATCAGTTGCATTTCTATACACAAACAACGAGACAGAAGACATAGAAATTAAGGAATCGATCCCATTTACATTTGCACCAAAACCCATGAGATACCTAGGAATAAACCTAACCAAAGAGGTAAAGGATCTATACTCTAGAAACTACAGAACACTTATAAAAGAAATTAGGGAAGACATAAAGAGATGGGAAAACATTCCATGCTCATGGTTTGGAAGAATAAACATTGTTAAAATGTCTATGCTGCCCAGAGAAATCTACACATTCAATGCAGTCCCTATCAAAATGCCATCGACATTTTTCACAGAGCTGGAACAAACAATCCTAAAATTTGTATGGAACCAGAAAAGACCCCGAATCGCCAAGGAAATGTTGAAAAAGAAAACCAAAGCTGGGGGCATCACAATGCCTGACTTCAAGCTATATTACAAAGTTGTGATCATCAAGACAGTCTGGTACTGGCACAAAAACAGACACACAGATCAATGGAACAGAATAGGAAGCCCAGAAATGGACCCTCAACACTATGGTCAACTAATCTTCGACAAAGCAGGAAAGAATGTCCAATAGAAAAAAGACAGTCTCTTCAAAAAATGGTGCTGGGAAAACTGGACAGCCACATGCAGAAGAATGAAACTGGACCATTCTTTTACACCACACACAAAAATAGACTCAAAATGGATAAAAGACCAAGGTGACACAGGAATCCATCAAAATCCTCAAGCAGAACGCAGGCAGCAACCTCTTTGACCTTGGCCAAAGCAAATTCTTGCAAGACAAGTCTCCAAAGGCAAAGGAAAGAAAAGCAAAAGTGAACTACTGGGGCTTCATCAAGATAAAAAGCTTCTGCACAGCAAAGGAGACAGTCAACAAAACAAAGAGGCAACCCACAGAATGAGAGAAGATATTTGCAAATGACATATCTGATAAAGGGTTAATATCCAAAATATATAAAGAATTTATAAAACTCAACACCCAAAAAACAAAGAATCCAGTCAAGAAATGGGCAGAAGACATGAACAGACACTTTCAAAAGAAGACATTGGAATGGCTCACAGACACATGAAAAAATGTTCCACATCACTTGCCATCAGGGAAATACAAATCAAAAGCACAACGAGATATCACCTTACACCAGTTAGAATGGCAAAAATTAACAAGACAAGGAACAACAAATGTTGGTGAGGATGCAAAGAAAAGGGAACCCTCCTACACTGTTGGTGGGAATGCAAGCTGGTGCAGCCGCTCTGGAAAACAATGGAGGTTCCTCAAAAAGTTGAAAATAGAGCTACCCTATGACCCAGCAATTGCACTACTGGGTATTTACCCCAAAGATACAAATGTAGTGATCCAAAGGGGCACCTGCACCCCAATGTTTATAGCAGCAATGTCCACAATAGCCAAACTATGCAAAGAGCCCAGATGTCCATCAACAGATGAATGGATAAAGAAGATGTGGTATACACACACACACACACACACACACACGGATACAATGGAATATTACACAGCCATCAAAAAAAATGAAATCTTGCCAGTTGCAATGACATGGATGAAACTAGAGGGTATCATGCTAAGCGAACTAAGTCAGTCAGAGACAATTATATGATCTTGCTGATATGTGGAATTTAAGAAACAAGGCAGAGGATCATAGGGGAAGAGAGGAAAAAAGGAAACAAGACAAAATCAAAGAGGGAGACAAACCGTAAGAGCCTCTTAATCTCAAACTGAGGGGGAGGGCGGGGGGGGATGGGGAGCTGGGTGATGGACACTGGGGAGGGTATGTGTTGTGGTGAGCGCTGTGTAATGTGTAAGACCAATGAATTACAGACCTGTACCACTGAAACAAATAATAACATTATATGTTTAAAAAAAAAAAAAAAGAACATCCTAAAAGAAGCTGGAGAAAAAAACACCTCACCTACAGAGAAAGACAAGAACTACATGCTGCTTCTCAGAAACCAAGCATGCACAAAGAGAGGAGAGTGAAATATTTAAAGCGTTGAGAGGCAGACACTACCAACCTAGATTTCTGTTCCCTGTGAAATGATCCCTCAAAAGTGAAGAAGTTCTCGGACAAACAAAAACCGATGGCATTTGTTGCCATTACACTGTCTTGCAAGAAATGTTGAAAAGAAGTTCTTTAGAGACAAAGAAAATAATATAGGACAGACACCCAGGTCTACATAAAGAAAGGAAGAGCACCAAAGAAGGATTAAGTGAAGGTAAAATTATAACTTTTTCTTACTAATTCATGTAGCTGATACTAATTTGTTCAAAATAGTAACAGCAACAAATATTTAATTATGTATGTTTATGCATATGTATCTTATGTATTTACATGCTTATGTATGCTTACATATAAGTGGATTAATGACACAAAGCATGAGAAGAAATAGGAATATTTTGTTAAAGTACTCACACCCTATGAACTGGTATAGTTGTTATTTGAAAGTGGACCTTGATTAGCTGTAAATGTATATTACAAACTCTAGGGCAACCACTAAAAAAGGTTAAAAAAGAAGTATAATCAATATGCTAAGAAAGGAGAGCAAATGGAATCATAAAATGCTCAAATTAAAACCAGAAAAAGAGTGGGAGACAAAAAGAGGAACAAAGAACCAGAGCAACAAACAGAAAATAGCAACAAATATTAATCCAACGATATCACTTTGAACATTAAATGGTCTAAATGCATCAATTAAAAGATAAAGACTGTCACAGTGGATCAAAAAATAAGACCCAATTAGATGCTGTCTATAAGAATTCCACTTAAAATATAAAGACACATATAGATTAAAAGTAAATGGCTGGAGATAAATATGCCATGTTAGTATTTTAAGAAAGCAGAAGTAGCTATACTAATTTCAAGGGCATTACATAATAATGGGGTCCAATAACATTAACCCTTAACATGTATGTGCCTAACAAGAGCATCAAACTACATGAAGCATCTATCTACCCAATGGATCTACAAGGAGAGAAAGATGAACCCAATATCATAGTTGGAAATTTCGACACCCCGCTATCAGAAATGGACAGATCCGGCAGGCAGAAAAGCAGCAAGGACAAAGCCGAACTCAACAATACCATCAGTCCACTGGATATCACTGACATCTACAGACTATTTAAATGACAGCAATACACAATCTTCTCAAGCTCACATGGAACATTCACCAAGACAGACCACATTCTGGGCCATAAAACGTACTTCAACAAACTTAAAAGAACAGAAGTGATGCAATGTCTCCTCTGAGACCAAAATGGAATTTAAACTAGAAATCAACAACAAAAAGATAACTGGAAAAATCCCCAAATACTGGTGGCTAAAACTTTGGGGGTGGGAACCAGCAAAAGGCAGAGGAAAGGACAAAAAGGAGGAGCCGAAAGAGGAAGATATGCACAGGTTATGAGAAGGCTGAAGGATACAGAGAGAGGAGCCAGGAGGGGGAGGGCAATGGATTTCTAGAAACCAAGATGTCTAAAGTTCCATTTTCAGTTGTTTGCTTTGCTCTGCTATGTCAAACCTTTGGGAAAATGCCGCTGAAGTACAGGAAAAGGAGCAGTTTCAAGACCGCCGTAAAAGGACACACATAAGGGACAGCAAAGTGACTCAAAAAGTAAGAGTGGGCTTGCTCCCATCTTTTGGACTCAGAGAAGCTGGTGTCTGGAGCTCCGAATCTGATCATAGAATTCAGAGGAAGTTAGGATTCAGAGAACATGTTCTGCCAACTTAGGAAAAAAATTGTTTTGAGATGAAAAGGGTAAAACTAAACATAAGGGGCGCCTAGGGGGCTCAGTCGGTTAAGCATGTGACTCTTGATTCCAGCTCAGGTCATGATCTCAGGGTCGTGAGATGGAGCGCCACATGGGCTCTGTGCTGGGTGTGGAGCCTGTTTAAGATTCTCTCTCTCCCTCTACACAGCCCCCTCTCTCCCTCTGTAAAAAAAAAATAAAAATAAAAAATAAAATCATTTTGGAGGAACTTCAGGGGGTAAGGCATGAGGCAAGTGCTGGACCACCATTCTGGGAGGGGAAAAGGGGATTCCAGATAGTCAGGAAGAACAACCTAATGTTTTTCATCCACTGTTTACAAGGATCAGAAAGTTTAACAAAACACTGGCGAGTGCGGAAAAACAGGTATATTCATACAATGCAAGAGGGAGAGAAAAATGGGCAACTTTTGTGGAGAGCAACTTGGAAACAACTTATGCAAATACTCTGTGGTCCAGTAAATCCATTTCTAAGAATGTGTCCTATAGAGATACACAATGAAAAGACTTAGGTTTATTGCAGCCTTACTTGTAAGAGCAGAAAATCGAAAATAACATATATATTGTTAATAGCTGGTTGGTTATGTACATTAAGGTATGCCCTTACAATGAAATATTACACCACTATAGAAAAGAACAAGGAAGTTCTTCATGTATTTAAAGGGACAGATCTCCAAGATAGATTTTTGGGTGAGAAAAGCAAGACACAGATCAGTGTTAATTTGTGTGCTACACTTTGTGCCAAAGAAGAAGAGCAAAAAATATTTGTTGTATATGTTTAGAATCTCTCCGAAAGGATAGCCAACAAACCAGTAACACTGTTTGCCTGGGAGCATAAGAAACAGAGTAGCTGGGAGGGAAGAGGACTTTTCAGGGTACATCTAATCTCCAAGCAGATTAGAACTCTACCGCTTGTGGACCCTTTGGCTTACTCCCATCTCCCTTCCCGGGGGTCCCTCTACAGTGCCCAAAATCTTCTGCTGCCCCACCCTGGGGACCTCCTGCCCCTGACTACCCAGTCCACGGACCCCAGTCATTTGACTCGCCACACCTCCAGGCTACAACTGCTGCTTCCACTCATACTTTCTGGCCCAGCTGTAATCTGGTTTCCACTACCATGACTCTCTGCTTCATCACAAGCCATCTTTTCAAGGATAAATTCAAGGTCTTTTTCTCAGCTGCATTCTCCTGGACCTCAGACATATTTAAAAGTTAATTGGACCTTCCCTCCTTTCTTATACTGAGGTTTTCTTTTCACACTTCACTGCTTTCCTTCTTCACCCTGCCCTCCGGATGTGCAATTTCCCAGGGCTCAATCCTCGTCCCTCTGTTTTTCTCTCTTCTCCATATTCTTGGAGTTTGGGGAGGGGGGAATCCCTTCATTCCTAAGGTTTCCATCACCACCTTTATGTTGAGGACTCCCAACATCCCGAGCTGTGAGCCATCCTTTCCTCCAAGCTCCAGTCCTAAGAAGAAATGCCAACTGGGCATTTCCAGTTTCCACCTGGCCAGCTCATTCTGACCTGGATCATCATCCTCTGTGCCAGGTGCCAACCACCTACCCCACCTGACTGGCTGTGCTCTGAATTTCTGGGCAAAGGCCAGTGGCTCCACGAATTCCGTAAGGGACCCAGCTTGAAATGCTTGAAATCCTGGAAGTCATTCATGTATTCAACGAACGTCCTCTGAGATCAAAGGGCTAGCGGAGGCCGACAGTCCTTCTCCACACATGTACTCCAGCTAGCCTCTGAGTCACAGCAAGTTTTTCCTGAAATTTTCTGTCCTATGATTTCCTTCCTCTGCATTTTCACTAGCCCATCTAAGTCCAGGATTGCATTACAAGATTACTGAACAGTTTCTGAACCATTGATTGTTTGACTGAATGTTGACTGCCATTTGGTGAGGACAAACAATGTATGAGGCATCACACCAGGTGCTGTGGGTATACTATGATGAAGAAGACACACAGACAGCTACATTTGATGTCAGAGAATGGAAGGCCACAAAAAAAGAGAGAAAGAGCAATGGGAATTAATGAGAGGAAGGTATCAATCACTTCCAGAAAGAAAGCCCCGAGAAATTTCACATAGCAGCAATGACATATGAACCGCATGGACAAGATTAGCGGAATATACACAAGAAGAGAGGCATTCACCAAGTCAGAGACATCAGGGCCTGCATGACCATTCTGCCCCCAATACCCCATGACTTGAGCAAGTTACTTAACCCTCATTTTCTTCATCTATAAAACAGAGGCAATAATAGCATCTTGCTCATATGTGTCTTGTTAGGATTAAATTATGCACATCCTGGGAAACTGGGCAGCAGATTAACATTATGTTTTATCTTGAGAACGTAGTGCTGAGTGGAACAAATAAGAAAGAGAACAAGATGTGAACTGTAACACAATACCATTATTGAAATTAAAAGTATACTACACAGGGGTTGCCAGGGGCTCGGGGCTCGGGTGCCTGTGACAACAAAGGAGCAACGGAAGAAAGGAGTATTTTGGAGGGAGGGTCTAAACCCCGATTGTGGGAATGGTTAAACAAATTGATGCATGTGTTGTAGTTCACAGAACTCGTGCACCAAAAAACAAAAAAACAAACAAAAAAACAATTTCACCAAATGTAAATGTAAAGGGTATTTGTACAAAAACAGTAACATATACTTTGGGGAATACATGAAAACAAAAAGGTAATCATTTAATCCGTTAGAATAGCTGTCTTTGGAAGGGTGAGAATGAGGATGAAGATGAGAAGGAATGAGAAAATAAATACAAGAGAGGAGCCCTGCACACACCAACAAGGACCACATGTCATGAGCAGGGGCTGAGGAGTACCTTCTAGGCCCCGCAAGAGGGAGAGAGAATGACCTAGAGGAGGGTAAGGAAAGGGAAGGAGAGGAGGTACAGGAAGTGATCAAGTGATGAGGAGGCAGAAAGTGAAGCAAGCAAAAGACAGATTTGGAAGGTACTATGGTCTCACTAGCAAATTCCGTGAGTATAAGTACCTTATCTATATATTTTTTTTACCATTAAAGCCATAAAGCCAAGTCTAAAGTCTGGTACAGTGTATTGTTACATTTTAGTGACTAAATCAAGCAAATAGGATTTACAGCATGGAGTGTGGGAAAGGAGGGAGGAGGGTGTCAAGCTTCCAGGCCCCATACACAGATGGCGGTGGTGCCATTCCCTGAGAAGCCTATTTGGGGCAGGTGCAAAACAGCAGGTCCAGCTTGGGTTGGAATGAGCTGGAGCACCTGTGTAAGCTCTCAGTGAAGATGAGCAATCCAGGCTTCTCAATGTACAGACCTGGAGTTGAGGAGGAGGATCTGGTTGAACAAATCCATTTGGGACATTCCTAAGCATACGACTAACAAAAACTGGGGGATCAGATGAGCAGCCTCGGACAATGGGTAGGAGGAGAAGTATCCTGGGAAACACAAAGTTTTAAAAAGCAGGCAGAAGAGAAGCCTAAGAAAGACTCTGAGAAGAAGTGAGCAGAGAGATAGGCCGAAACCTTGGGATGGCGTGGGAACACTTGAAGAACATGGCCAATAGGGTCAAATGCTTCAAAAAGGAAGTTTCCACCAAATTTGGTGATATGGATGCTACTGGTGACTTTCAGTTGCAAGGTTTTGGTGGAACAGTGAGAACCAAGTCAGACTGCAGTGGGGCTGACATAAAAGGGAAGTGAGAAAGTGGTCACAGGCACTGAACGACGGGTGTTTAAGGCAGAAGAGAAGTGACAATAGTTAAAGGGGAACCCAAGGTCTAGGAATGTTTTCAAAGGTTGAGAGTAAAAAGCCATCAAAGAAGGAAGGGTCAAAATGATAGGAAAGAAGGGGTAACTGATGATTGATGGAGCTGTTACCGGGCCAGGCTGTATAAGCTTTCAATTAATGCAAAGTTTCTAATTTTTCTTCAGAACTGCTAAGACTGGGGCGCCTGGGTGGCTCAGTTGGTTAAGCGACTGCCTTCGGCTCAGGTCATGATCCCGGAGTCCCTGGATCGAGTCCCGCATCGGGCTCCCTGCTCGGCAGGGAGTCTGCTTCTCCCTCTGACCCTCCCCCCTCTCATGTGCTCTCTCTCATTCTCTCTCTCACAAATAAATAAATAAAATCTTTAAAAAAAAAAAAAA
>NW_027796476.1:0-284 GCF_054177405.1 Leptonychotes weddellii | reverse complement strand
GCCGGGTAATTTAGGTAAATAGCTTGTCTTTGTGGTGTGTTTACATATGGATGAAGATAGTGGACTCACTACCATTGAGAATATTACCAAGAGAATTCTAAAACTGTCTGGATGTTATGTAGGTGGGCGATTGTTATCAGTCAGGAGAACTAACAATTGAATTAGAAGATGAATGGGTAGCGGGAGGGGAAGAATGAAGCGGGGGGAAATCGGAGGGGTAGACGAACCATGAGAGACGATGGACTCTGAAAAACAAACCGGGTTCTAGAGGGGAGGGGGGTGGG
>NW_027796475.1:0-284 GCF_054177405.1 Leptonychotes weddellii | reverse complement strand
AGGGGATCAAACTGCGAGAGGCTTCTGAGGCAGCTTCCAGCGTCTGTGAGATGTGTGACACCTGCCAATGACCGAGGCCCACCCACCACAGACACACAAGAACCCTGGATCCTCGCTTCGGGGGACCCTGTGCCTGACTCGGGTTCACTCAATTTTCCCTTCCCTTTGTTAGGAAAAGGGGCCCTTTTCCTTGGGTGGCAACCTCTCCTAAAGAATCTGTTTTGGGTAGAAGAGTCCTTCTTGGGGGCTCCTAAACAAGACAAGCTCTGTGCCCATCACTGCCT
>NW_027796474.1:0-284 GCF_054177405.1 Leptonychotes weddellii | reverse complement strand
TGATATTAACAAAAAGAAACATACAATATCATATAATAATCATTTGTCATATATAATCTTAGTTAAATAACTAAGAGTTGGATATAGAACAATGGACTGAAAGTTGATACTGTTCTGTATCTACATTGCAGACCAACAAATTTCTTCACCAATTTTGAAAAGTGTCTGTTTCTGCAAGGAGAACATATTCTTTTTTTTTCCTCAGATTTTTTTTTTTATTCTTATGTTAATCCCCATACATTACATCATTAGTTCTAGATGAAGTGTTCCATGATTCATAGTTC
>NW_027796473.1:0-284 GCF_054177405.1 Leptonychotes weddellii | reverse complement strand
GCCTTGCTTGTCACCTGCAACTCCATTCTTCCTGCCCTTGCCTTGAGCCCATCTTTTCCCTGACCTGACCTCCGTGCCAACTGCTCCTTAGAAGCCGGCGCTTTCCTTGGTGGACCCCGGGAGCTGCTCCCCGGCTCCCGCAGAACGAGCTCACCAGTGACCCACAGGGCGCCGTGTGACACCCTCTGCCCTGCGTGTGCCTCCGGAGATGGTGCTGACATGTCTCCATCTCTCAGGGCTTTCACGCGAGCAGGCCCACACAGGCCTTCTCTGCACACCTGTCT
>NW_027796472.1:0-284 GCF_054177405.1 Leptonychotes weddellii | reverse complement strand
TGCATGGCCCACACTTCCCGGCTGGAAGAGCTAGCACTCTCACCCTCATGAAAGATGGAGTATGTCGCCTCCTTTCTCACTCAAGCACTATTAAAAAAATACCACGGCATGGAGCACTTGGGTGGCTCAGTCAGTTAAGTGTCCAACTCTCGATTTCGGCTCAGGTCATGATCCCAGGGTCATGAGATTGAGCCCCACGGCAGGCTCCACACTGGGTGTGGAGCCTGCTTAAGATTCTCTCTCTCCCTCTGCCCCTTCCCCAATGTGAGTATGCACAAGCACAT
>NW_027796471.1:0-284 GCF_054177405.1 Leptonychotes weddellii | reverse complement strand
TTATTTATTTGACAGAACGAGAGAACAGGAGAGCACAAGCAGTGGGAGCTGCAGAAGGAGAGGGAGAAGCAGGCCCCCGCCGAGGAGGGATCCTGATGAAGGGCTGGATCCCAGGACCCTAGGAACACGACCTGAGCCAGAGGCAGTCACTTAACCAACTGAGCCACCCATGTGCACCTGTAAACTCATTTTTTTTTTTACAGTGGGAGAAGTACTGAATATTTATGTAGCTCATTTATGATTTTGTATTTCCCATTAATTAGAACTTTGTAAATGATAGATAC
>NW_027796470.1:0-284 GCF_054177405.1 Leptonychotes weddellii | reverse complement strand
GCCATAGTATGATAGGAGAAGGTGCCAAACACTGACACAAATGTTATGAAACACTGGACTGTGGGAAACCAGGGTGTGCCCACCACCATCCTCTGGGGAGTGGGAGGAAAATAGTGAAGTCTTAAATTTTTTTAATTTTAAAAAAAGAAAATTACAAAAAAAAAGGTCTACAAATTTTAATAGATGGATTGGCACTGGGCGCCTATTTGGTCTCTATGTATAGAGATCAAATATAGAGTCACATATTTAGCTAGGATGGAGCCAGAATGCCCAAAGCCAGTGTT
>NW_027796469.1:0-284 GCF_054177405.1 Leptonychotes weddellii | reverse complement strand
TGGGCGCCTGGGTGGCTCAGTTGGTTAAGCGACTGCCTTCGGCTCAGGTCATGATCCTGGAGTCCCGGGATCGAGTCCCACATCAGGCTCCCTGCTCAGCGGGGGGTCTGCTTCTCCCTCTGACCCTCTTCCCTCTCGTGCTCTCTGTCTCTCATTCTCTCTCTCAAATAAATAAATAAAATCTTTAAAAAAAAAAAAAACAGCTCTTAATTTCATTAATCTTTTCTATTGTTCTTCTGGTCTCTATTTCATTTATTTCAACTCTATTCTTTGTTATTTCCTTT
>NW_027796468.1:0-284 GCF_054177405.1 Leptonychotes weddellii | reverse complement strand
GAGACGGAGCCCAGGCGCAGGCTCTCAGCTCGGGGTGGCCATAAACCGTGATCCGCGGCACAGTCAGGCCACTGCTCCTCCAGCAGGACCCAACAAGTGGCAGATCCGGGGAGACTCACCTTCTTCCCCCAGGAAGAGAGGCACGGGAGCGCACTGCAGGGATCTGCTGGGTTTGGAGACTCCACACGGGGTCGGGTGCGAGAGATAGAAACACGTGGTCACAGGCCGGGTGAGCACGGAGTGCGGCCGGAGACCAGGGAGACGGGAGTGACTGACGGCTTTTC
>NW_027796467.1:0-284 GCF_054177405.1 Leptonychotes weddellii | reverse complement strand
TGACTCTGTCGCTCGCTCTAAAAGTACACATGGACAGGTGACCAAGATGGCAAACGCCACCTTTACTCAGGGGACCAACTTGAGTCACTGTCTCTGGCTTCTTCCCTTTCTCCCTCCCTCCCCCCAAATTCCCAGGGATGTGACTCAGGGATACATAGAAGGGACTGCTGTTCCCACATAGCCCTGCAGCTGTGGGTTTCCATGAAGAAGTGATTGCTGCCTGGGGGAAGCCCCCAGGTCTGCCTGCTCTGCCCTCATTCATGGTGCCTTAGTTAACATGGCTC
>NW_027796466.1:0-3136 GCF_054177405.1 Leptonychotes weddellii | reverse complement strand
CTCCAGGCTCTCTCAGTGTCGCCCTGCTCTGTGTTTATAATGTCCTGGCATTCTTGACACTGACTGGAGAAGCCTGTCCCATAAATCCATGGAGGGCTCTCAACTTGGGGCAATCTGTTTTTGTTTTTGTTTTTAATTGTTGCTATTGTTGCATCCTTGGTATTATCTGCGAGCAATCTTAGTGGATTTGGCAGGCATCAGGCCCAACCTGCCCTGGGAAATGCTGGAAAGTGGAAAATCTGAGTAAAAATCTTTAGGAAAACACAATAACGTGTTCCCGAGAGTTAAAATTATCAGTTGAATATGTGTGGCTGATATACTTGAGTTTAAAGTTAAGTTTCAAGGTGTGGCCTCTTACAACATTCATGAGGCTGGCTATCAAAAAATTACCATTATTTTTGAAACTTTCTATTTCAAATGATACTGGGTTTTTAATGTTATTCCAAAGTAAGAAATGTGATATATCAGAGCTACTATTGGCTCTTCCATGTTTCAGCTTTTCCACCTATAAATGGGAATGAAAACATACCTGCTGAGAGGTATGGATTCATTTTAAATTATTGGAGATACCCACCGAAACTATCATCGTGAAATTAAAATGATTATTCGGAAGTACTGAATGTTTATAAGCAGACCTAGGTTGATATCTTAAAGAACAATTGACTGAAAATCATTTGTCTTTTGTGAAAAGAAAGTCTTTTCTCTATGTGGGCTGGTTTCTTCTTGCACAAAAGGAAAGTTAATCTGAAATTAGTGAGATGGAATGATCCAGATATAGACACTGTTCGTGTGAGTGTGGTCATATGTGAGGACAGGGTCAATTCCTGAATGGACAAGCCAGGTTTGGGCAAGAAAATAGAAACCACTCTTTGTGTCTTAGATATAAAGAGTTTAATTGATGATTGGGAACTTGGACAACTTTTGGAAGAGCTGGAAGGAGGGAGGAGAGGCTCACCAGGGCTGTCCCTGAAGGTCAGAGAGGCTGCCCCAAAGGTCAGAGGGGGTGACACCAATGCCCACAGCCTGCAACACATGGCATAGTTTTTAAAAGCTTGTTTGCAAGCTGCTGCACTGCTGGAGAATCTCTGAGAAACTCTCACTAACTCTATCAGCCTATTGGGTGGATCGCAGAAACTGGTCTGTGTATATGTGTGCAAATGTCTCCAGAGAATCCGAGAATTAGCTTCGCTTTCCACTTCTATCCCAAGTCCTCATCTATAACTGCAAGGGGACTCCAGGGTAGTTCTCAGGCTTGGAAGGGGTTGGTGATGGTGCCAAGTTGGCAGTAGCCAATCTACCACACAAAGCCTACTTCTCTAAATTCTTGAAGAATAAAATTTGATGTAATCACTGAACAAAAATAGACCTTGGTATGAGTTCCTTCCTTCCTTCCTTCCTTCCTTCCTTCCTTCCTTCCTTCCTTCCTTCCTTCCTTCCTTCTTTCCTTCCTTCCTTCCTTCCTTCCTTCTTTCCTTCCTTCCTTCCTTCTTTCCTTCCTTCCTTCCTTCCTTCCTTCTTTCCTTCCTTCCTTCCTTCCTTCCTTCCTTCAACAAAATATGCTTTGAATAGCCAGGCTCTGGCTATGTGCTAGGAAAACTACTGTATTGAGATAGACTAATCCCTGCTAGAGTCAGGTAGACCATTAAGATACAAGTAAACCCCACGAGAAATAATGATAGTTTTGGATGATGTGAAGGACACAGGTGCTGTTGGGGAGTGGCATTTTAGGTGGAGTGGGGCCTCTCTGCTTGCACGTTCACACAGTGCCTTGTATTAGACTTCTCTGGATGTATTTCTTACTTACTGTGTGAGGATTTAAGCTCTCGGAGGACAGGTAAGGTAGCCTACTTATAACTGTATTCCTTACAAGTCTTGTGCGGTAGAGTAGGCCCCAGATAAATATTAGTTGGACAAGTGTGGGCCACAGTTCAGAATTCCGTATAGCGTCAGGTGGCTCCAGGTGAATCAGCTGGATGAAATGTTTTAGTTTTGTGTGTGATTCACATACTTATGTAAACAAACCTCCATGGTAGGGATTGGTCATATATATTCTTCTGATTCTTTTGTTGAATACCTGGCATCTAACCCTTGACGACTCTGGTTCTCAGAGTTCTGATAAAACAATCCTCCTTTGAGGTGGGGTGGATTCTTCCAGTCTAACTGCGTGAAGGGGGCAGGGTCAAAGGTAACCCAAACTATTACAAGATAAAACATGTCAGTTCATATATTAGACTAGAGTTCCATTGCACCTTGTGATCTCCACTTAAAAGCTTTCTTCTCAGAGAATTTTTCCCTGAGCAGCATGATGCTTTTCAAAAATGAAAAATTAAAGCCCATCACAAATTCAGGAGAATAAATGTTTTAGTTTGAATCTTCAGATTAAACATCTATATCGAATGCAGTAATTGACATGTTAGTGGAGTAATTGTTACTGCTCATGAGAATGATCCATGTGGCAAAACTTATAAATAGCTTAATGTAGGTTTGCTCAAGGTTACCTTTTGGGGATAATGTCGAAAGCCCACATCTTCAAAAAGCAGATAATATAATGAATTATGCCAATCATTTCTTCTTACCAGTTGTTCACAAATGTAAATGAGACTGTAAATCTCATCTCTTCTTTTGTATTTCATCAAAATTGAGATAGCTGGAAGAAGAAACATGCCAAGAGTTAAGTTCTTCATCTTTTTGGCTGTCTCTCCACAGAAACATATCCCAAATCATCTCTTCTGCTGGTGATTGGTTCTCCCTGGTAAGAAACAGTCTTGTACCCGGGATTGATTGGGAAGAAGAGGTTGCAAATTTTGCTGCTATCTGTAAACACATTGTTAAAATGTGGCTAGTTAGAAGGCAGCCAATTCTGCGGACCTTTCTGTGGCTTACCATTTCCCCTTCTGCTTCCCAACTTCCCAAAACTATTAATGGCATATTTTGCCCCAGCCTGTGTTGCATCCAATGATAAACAGATGGATCCCAGCCGCAGCATGAAGATGGGAAGTCTGTTTGGGCACAATATGTTTCATATTCCTATCCAGCTGCCTCCTGTTTTGGTCTTCATAGAGCCTGCTGAAAATTCAGGACTTCTCACTGTAATCTACAAAAGAGTGTTTCCCTCCTCCCACCCCCCGCTTTCCTC
>NW_027796465.1:0-284 GCF_054177405.1 Leptonychotes weddellii | reverse complement strand
GTTTGTCTTTTGTTGTTGTTGTCCATTTGTTTTGTTTCTTAAATTCACATATGAGTGACATTTCATTTAGTATTATACCCTTGAAATCCATCCATTTTGTTGCAAATGGAAGATCTCATTCTTTTTTATGTATTACAATTATGTTTTTGTTAAGATAGCCAGTGCAATTATTCACCATGACCAAGTGGGATTTATCCCTGGGCTGCAAGGTTGGTTCAACATCCGCAAATCAATCAATGTGATACAATACATTAACAAAAAAAAGAACAAGAATCATATGATCC
>NW_027796464.1:0-284 GCF_054177405.1 Leptonychotes weddellii | reverse complement strand
GTGGCATATTTTTATGTACATGCAAGTGAACAGTTAAAATTGAATAGTGCTTGATCTGTGACTTAAAAATAGTAAAAGAGGAGCGCCTGGGTGGCTCAGTCAGTTAAGCATTCGACTCTTGATTTCAGCTCAGGTCATGATCTCCGGGTTGCAAGACCGAGCCCTGCCAATGGGGCTCCGTGCTGAACATGGAGCCTGCTTAAGATTCTCTCTCCCTCTGCCTTTCCCCCACTTGTGCATGCTCTCTCTCTCTAAAAAAATAATAAAAATAGTAAAAAAAATTT
>NW_027796463.1:0-284 GCF_054177405.1 Leptonychotes weddellii | reverse complement strand
AATTATATACAAAGGACTTAAGCAATTATAACTATCTGTGTTTATGTCCATCTTTCATTAGATTTAAGTTTCTTGAAGGTGTAGGTATTAATTTTTATTTCTATATTCCCATTACTTTACATAGTATATGGTATAGGGACTCAAGATTTTTTTAAATGAATTTAAAAAATCAGACTATCACTGCTAATGAGCTATACAGTAAAGGAATATTAATGTCATGAAAAGAGTACAGTAGATGCAGGCTGCATTTCTATTATTTTAAAATAAATACATAATTTTTGCTT
>NW_027796462.1:0-284 GCF_054177405.1 Leptonychotes weddellii | reverse complement strand
GTCCACGCTCAACTCAGACCCAAGGCTTGCAAGGCTACAGCTGTATGGACTTGACCCCCAGACACCTACATGCATTCCTTACCAGAGGTCATGCCACCTGCTGGGATTCTGACTGGGAATAGGACCCTGTCCCTACCGACCTCAGGAAACAGTAATTCAATTCCTCTATGTACTCTCCTTCTGAGATAATCCAGTATAATCTTCCTCAATGGGCCTGAATCCCAAACAGTTTAATTTTCTGAATAGTTCTGTTTGTGTTTACTGGATGGAGGAGGGGCAGCTGT
>NW_027796461.1:0-284 GCF_054177405.1 Leptonychotes weddellii | reverse complement strand
GGGATCATGATTTGAGCCGAAGGCAGACGCTTAACGACTGAGCCACCCAGGCGCCCCTCCCTGTGTGTTTTTAATTGAGGTAAAAGCCTCATAATAAAACATTCCCTAAACAGTTTTTACAGTTCAGTAGTATTAACTGTGTTCATATTGCTGTGGACATCTCTGGAACTTTTTCGTCTTGCACAACTTAAACTCTGTCCCCATTAGACAACAACATCCCATCCCCGAAGCCCCCAGCCCAGGCAGCCACCATTCTGCTTTCTGTCTCTGTGACTGTGACAACT
>NW_027796460.1:0-284 GCF_054177405.1 Leptonychotes weddellii | reverse complement strand
GGAGCCCGATGCGGGACTCGATCCTGGGACTCCAGGATCATGACCTGAGCCGAAGGCAGTCGCTTAACCAACTGAGCCACCCAGGTGCCCCTGGAGAATTCTTTCTTGACTGGGGAGGCTTGTGTTATGTTTTTTTTTTTCAGGTCTTCAACTGATTAGATGAGGTCCACCAAGATTTTGGAGGGTAGTCTTCTTTACCCAAAGTTCACTGATTTCAATGTTAATCTCATCCCAAAACACCCTATAGAATGACATATAAAATTAACCATCATACTATCTATGTT
>NW_027796459.1:0-284 GCF_054177405.1 Leptonychotes weddellii | reverse complement strand
TTATCTCTGTAAAGGGTCTCAAAAATGTCCTCCACCATTTTCTGAAGTTCAGTGAGTATCTTTATGATCACTAAAGTAAATTCTTATTCAGATATACTACTTATTTCTGTTTCACTTTGATCTCCCACTGTGATTTTGCCATATTCTTTTATTTAGGAAAATGCTATGTCTTCATTTTGTTGACCTCTCTGTGCCCATTCTCTGTGTTAAGAAAGTCAGCTACATCTTCTGGTCTTAAAAATAGTGACTTTACAGGCACCTGGGTTCCTCAGTTGGTTAACTAT
>NW_027796458.1:0-284 GCF_054177405.1 Leptonychotes weddellii | reverse complement strand
TAGAAAACACCAGGATTTTCCTGATCAAGGTATCTTGTTGCCATTAATGACTCCAAAACTGAGATAATGCAGATGAGAAAGTAGCAAATTGTCATCTTCTCCTAACTGATGAAAAAGTAATTGCTATTTAAGTCAAAATAGGCTCTACACTAACTTGTCTCCTGCAGAAAATAGTTATCAGATCCCAATAAAACTCTACTCAAATAACTTAAAAAGCCTATGTTAAGCCACAACATACAAATTATAATTGTTTAGGGTTAATATATTTTTTGTTTGTGTACATT
>NW_027796457.1:0-284 GCF_054177405.1 Leptonychotes weddellii | reverse complement strand
TTTTTGACAGAGAAGTTGAGAGATATGAGGTCACTGCCATTTATTAATACCTCCTTGGCAGCAGGCAGAATTTTCCTGCCTGGGACTTAGGGTAGCTGATTAAGGACCCCTACTGGCCCAGGGTCTGAACCTGGCTGCTTTTTTTTTTTTTTTTCAAGATTTTATTTATTTTTTATTTATTTATTTGAGAGAGAGAGAACAAGAGACAGAGAGCATGAGAGGGAGGAGGGTCAGAGGGAGAAGCAGACTCCCCGCCGAGCAGGGAGCCCGATGCGGGACTCGAT
>NW_027796456.1:0-284 GCF_054177405.1 Leptonychotes weddellii | reverse complement strand
TTTTGCACGTGGGTGTCCTCTGCGAGCAGTGCTCCGCTGGGCACTGTGTAGAATTCATAGTCCTACCCTCCCTCTCCCAGAAACTGAGGGACTAGCATACGATAGAGGACAGAAAAGCTGTGAGAGGTGTTACATAAAGATACAGGCTCAAGTCTTTTTATCCTTTCTGTGAGAGCGTATGTGTGTTCAGCTGGGAGCTCTATGATTGTTCTATGCCTTCTGGCTAGGAGTGATTTTTTAAAATAATAAACATTTATGTATTTTTCTCCTAAATTTCCAAAGTA
>NW_027796455.1:0-3137 GCF_054177405.1 Leptonychotes weddellii | reverse complement strand
CAAACAGCCCAGCTGCTGCTGGAATGTCCATGCCCTTCAGAGTCGCCCCCATCTGCTCCCCACCCTCTCCCCTCCATACCATCCCGGCCCACTGGGAGAGGGGACAAAAGGAGTCTCACTGGGAGAGACTGTCGGTCCCATCCACCTGGCTCCTAGCAGGGCCTCAGTGATGCCCCATCCCTGCAACATCTCCGGGGGAGAAAAGCCTGGCCCCCTGGGAGAGGGGTCCCTGAGATGCCATGTGAGAAATATTGAGGAGAGGGGCCAGAGAAAGCCCATCCCAGCCTGCAAGCAATCCTGTCTGCTCTCCCCAGGCGTGCTGGTTCTGCCCAAGAGCCTTTCTTCTTCCTCCGTTCCCCTCCCCTCCCCTCCTTTCCCCTCCTTTCTTCTCTCTCCCTCGCTCTCTCTGTCTCTGTCTTCCTCCCTTGCTTCTTTGTTTCAGTAAACATTAATTTTTTTCTGTGTTTGACGCTGGGCTTGAGTGTGCCGCATGGAGAGCTGTGGGGATGTGACATCCAACCTCTGCAGCTTCCCGTCCAGGGGCCCCCCTGTCGGAGCAGAGACCTGGAGCAGAGCATCACTGACTGCGCCCCGGGGCCAGCCAGGGACCCATCTGCCGGGGTGGGGCTGGGGGCAGGCCGGGAGGCTTTTCTCCACCAGACTCTCTGTTCCAGGCACAGTGCCAGGGCCCAAGAGCTCTAAGGGCCTATGAAAATGTTTAAGGCCCAGGAAAACAATTTATTTGGCTTCAAATAAAAAAGGAAAGCTGCAAAGTTGAAATTGATAAACGTTTAATCAAATGTCTACAAAGCATAATATTATCAACTGCTCAACCATCCACTCCAACTCTGCTTTTGCATAGTTACATATAATTTGTATTTAGTGTGCGATGTTGGGACATTTTAATATGTTTGATCTAATGGGGGAAGGAGTTTTTAAAAGCAAAAAGGTCTGGGGCTGGAAAGTTCTTAAAAGAACAATGGTGGGGGAGGGTGGGGTGAGCAGGGGCAGGGGCTGGGAGAGCAGAGACTTCTCGGAGGAGGGGCATGGGGCTGGAAGGCTGCAGAGGCTTCTCCAGCAGAGGGAAGGGCATTCCTGGCAGGGGAACAGCATGTGGAAAGGACCATCACCTGGCAGGGCCTGAGGAACCCGGACCACTCACTCTGCGGGCAGCAGAAAGTGGGGTGCAGGCGGGGAGGGGAAGCACAGGTGTTCTTTCCCTTCTTGAGCCTCTCTCCATTCCTGGCACCTTCTTCCCCATCACTGAGGCCCGGCTCCACCCTCATTCTCACAGGGCTGGGCTGGGTCTCCCCCAGGCCCTCTGGGTCTCCCCACTGACCACTCAGGCCTGGCTCCAGCTGCCTGGTCCTGGGAACCCACGTCTGCTCACAGGGCTGCATCCCTGCTCTACTCATGAGGGAGCTCAGGTGTAGAGAGAAAGGGAGAGGAAACAGAAACCCTCCAGAGGCACAGACTCCAAACTCGCTCCTTGGGTCATTTGTGGAGACAAGTCCATTCCTTGTCTCTTCTCCCCAGCCCAGAGCTTCAGCTCAAACATCCCTCCTGCTCATTTAAGAGAAAACAATGCAATGACAAGCGCAGTTTGCAGCTGACATCCATTCTCTGCCCAGCTCAGAACGCCTCTAGGCTGGAGTCTTGGAAGTCCCCGTCCCCCTGGGCTCTCAGAGTGAAAGCCCGGCCTTCCTGGGGCTGGGTGCTCCATGTAGTAGGATCCCCCCCATCTCGTCAGTGCAGACCCACCAGAGCTTGCACGGGGGACAGCAGTGGGGGCAGTGTGCTTCCTGTCTTCCAGAAAGGCCACACTGGCCGGGCAGGGGGTGGAAGGGAGGCAACCTGGCCCAGCCCAAGGAGCTTGTGGCCGCCGGGTTAGGGCCCCCTCACTCTGCCCCTCCAGCCAGCCTGTCTGCAACTGAGCCCAGAGCCCGCCATCGCTGTGGGTGAAATGCTGCCTTTTCCTGGCTCTTTGGTTTTTCTCCCAAACTGCAAGTTCTCTCTGAGTCCAGGGGGAAAGGGGGGGCTGCGGGAGGCAGAATGCCAGAGCAGTGAGCTTGGGAGCTGGGAGGGGGGCTGTCGGGGGGGTGCTGGGGAAGTAGAAAGAGCAAATCCTGGACCCAGGAGGCTCTGCCGTTCCTGCGGAGCCTCATTAGACAGGTTGGTTCGCCTCTCTGGGCCCGTTTTCCCCAACTTTGCCCACATCACTGTGTTGCCATAGAAACTGCTCCCTCACCCTGTGAAAATTCGAGTCTGAGCTGGTGCCTGGCAGTCAGGGAGAGGCCAATAGTATTAGCGACCGGAAGAAGAATAGGAATAGTAATTATAGCAATTCTCTTTGTTACTGTTGTTACTAGTTTATACCGTGTCAGTACTGCCTGTAGATTCAGGGCAAGCAGGAGGGCCCCTCAAGCCCTTCCCGGTCTGACCCAGCCCTCTCCTCTCCCTTCAGTTGCACAGAACTCCCCTCCTCCTGCTTTTTCGGGCCCCCATGCCATCGGGCATGCTGTTCCCCTGCCTGGAAGGTCCTCCCATCATCTTCCCCCGGCACACTCGGACTCTGCCTCCATGAATCAGCTCAGACACCATCTCCTCCTTGAAGCCGGTTCAGACCTCCCCTCCCCACCCCTCCCGGAACCGCCCCCCCCCCCGGGTTGCAGCACCTTCTCTGGGCTCCCACAGTAACTGATACATTCCTGTCAAATCTCTGATCACCCAGCACTAGAACCATCACTTACATACCCCCCTCCCTGGGACGGGGACTTCCGCCACTGTCTTTCCTTCCCTGTGTCCCTGGTCCCAGAGCTGCATGTGGCACAGCGTGGGTGATCACAAGTGACTACGGAGCAGATAAACAAGGCACGGTGCCAGGGTCTAGGTCCTGCGTGATCCGCCCCGACTGCCCCTGTCTGAGCCTCGGTGTCCCCCATCTGTGATATGGGTGTGCTACCTTGTGGCCTCCCCCCTCCACCCCGGGAGCACAGGAAACGCTGGTGTCCTTAGGCCCGCGGCCCAGGCACCTGAGTGCAAGGAAGGGATGCTCTCATTAATTAGGCTCATCAGTTCCGGCGCCCGGTCTTTGGGGAGAGGAGCCAAGCGGGTAAAGAGGGTTGTCAGGGGAGACG
>NW_027796454.1:0-284 GCF_054177405.1 Leptonychotes weddellii | reverse complement strand
GCAGATTGTATTTCAATAATGCAATTTAACAAATATTTACTTGAGCACCTATCCAATTCAAATACAGCAGTAAACATAATTGATAACAGCTAGTTAACTTCAAATGTAAAGAGTAATTGGTCAATTTAGACAAAAGGCTCTAGATGGAGAGATAAAAGCAAAGGAAAGGGATATGGTATAAGAAATGTGATCTGGGATCATGGTCTATTTTGAGTTATAGGATGCTAGAGAAGTAGAGTGAAAAGAAGCTGAGAAATAACTAGATACTATAATACTGTGGAGTT
>NW_027796453.1:0-284 GCF_054177405.1 Leptonychotes weddellii | reverse complement strand
TGGGTGTTGTGCACGAACAATGAATCATGGAACACTTCATCTAGAACTAATGATGTAATGTATGGGGATTAACATAAGAATAAAAAAATAAATAAATAAATAAATAAATAAAAATATATAATTATTTAATAATCTATTTTCCACGTTGAGTACGAGAAACTTCAAAAAAGAAATTAATGTCACTTGTTCTTTGTTATTTTTTTGAAAAAATGAACAAGTAAATAAATAAAAAACAGGAAAAAATTAGAAATGATAACAGTTTTTTTCTAATGTTCAAATGATCT
>NW_027796452.1:0-284 GCF_054177405.1 Leptonychotes weddellii | reverse complement strand
CTGCTTCTCCCTCTCCCACTCCCCCTGCTTGTGTTCCTGCTCTCGCTGTCTCTGTCTCTGTCAAATAAATAAATAAAATCTTTAAAAAAAAAAAAAAAAGAAAGTAAAGAGAAGATATAGGCATAATTGCTTAATACAGTATAGTTAAAATATGAATATTGTGAGGTTGTTTGTAGTCTTTAGGCATACAAATGAAAATCGAATGGACTACTAAGTAAATTGTTACTTAGTAACAATTGGTCAGAAAGCTTATAACATATAAAGAGTTCCAACTCTATTTGAAT
>NW_027796451.1:0-284 GCF_054177405.1 Leptonychotes weddellii | reverse complement strand
CAAATTAGCAAGCAAATAGGACATATATATGCTCCTAAAAATGTATTTTACACGCCTGGGGTATGCTAAACACACATTTGGGACGTTTTTTTCTTCAAATTGAATTTTTCTAACAGTTCTATCATATTATGAAGTTATTCCATTCAAATCTTATTATTGAATAGAACACTTACCATCTCCATACAAAATGTCTTCTGGGATGCCTCTCTTGAGTACATTCTTACAATACATGTACATGATTTTAAGCAACTCTTCTCTACCCCAAAAATAAACATTAGTATCTT
>NW_027796450.1:0-284 GCF_054177405.1 Leptonychotes weddellii | reverse complement strand
TTAACTGCTCTATTTTGGCCCTAATCTCATTCTGACTTTCATTTCTCTCAGCTAGGTACACGTCCTAAATGTTATGAGCTCCTTCGGGGCAGTGATAGTTTGTTAAAATTATATCACTGGGATACACACCATGACCTTAATATAGCATAGAATTAAGAAATAATTGAATGGAGGGACACCTGGGTGGCTCAGTCATATAACATCTGCCTTTGGCTCAGATCATGGTCCCAGGGTCCTGGGATCGAGGCCCGCATTGGGCTCCCTGCTCAGCGGGAAGCTTGCTT
>NW_027796449.1:0-284 GCF_054177405.1 Leptonychotes weddellii | reverse complement strand
CGCCATAAATCTGTGTGTACATGTTCAGAAAGTGCCGGTGGAAGGAAATACAACTCCGCCACGAGGTTAGTAACATTTCGTACTAGGCGACGCCGATGCTGGGAAATGGAAGGGGCTGCAGTAGCCGCCGCGTGCTTGCTGCTCCGTGGAGAGCAGTGTTTGCGAACACAAGTCGTGTCTGAGGCAGACCCGGTACTCTTATCAGCACGTAGGCTGTTGAGTTTTCGATTGTGCTGAGACCATATTAGATTCCAGTGAAGAGTTTGTACCTAGGACAGCTTCTG
>NW_027796448.1:0-284 GCF_054177405.1 Leptonychotes weddellii | reverse complement strand
GGGAGCAGAACTGAAGGGGTCAGGCATGGAAATGCTAATTTTCACTGTGTATCTTTATGTGTTTTTTTAATCGTGTATACATTTTTTAATTAAAAAGTTAAACCTAAATTGACATTTAAAATCCCTCAAGTTTAAAAATAAACAAATAAAATAAAATAAAATCCCTCAAGTTTGTGACTGCAGGCACACACAAAAATATTGCACCTGTAACTCTCCACATGCAGCTTCTGGTATCTCCCTAGAACAGGGGGCAGGGATGAAATGGGCGGGGGGGGGGGGGGTTT
>NW_027796447.1:0-284 GCF_054177405.1 Leptonychotes weddellii | reverse complement strand
TTAATATTTTGTCCTGAATATTGTTTTGTAAAAAAAAATTGGTTTTAATGTATATAACTTTAGATAAAACTGAAATTATTAATGCCTGTTAACTTGAATGCAAGTGTTTTGCTTCAGTCATTATAATAGTAAAATAAGGGAACTCTAGATGATTTATTTATTGAAATATAATAGACACCGATTAAAGTGAACATATTTAAAGTGTATAAGTTTATCAATTTTTTTCCATTAATTCTTTTTTTATTTAATTTTTTATTGTTATGTTAATCCCCATACATTACATC
>NW_027796446.1:0-284 GCF_054177405.1 Leptonychotes weddellii | reverse complement strand
CCATAGCCAAGACCGCCATAGTAGTTGCTGTAGTAGTAGCTCATTGTGTCAGGGCTTGAGGATTTGGTTGAAGGTTGAAGGTGAGTTTCCAGAGCATGAATATCACCACCTGTGCCTGGACTTTTATACTCCCTCAGTGTGGGTGTGGTAAACCACAACACGTGCGCTTCATTCTTTTTGAAAATCCATTTTTGGTGAAAAGAGTACTACCAAAACCATACTTTTCCTATCAAGGTAGTCCCAAAGATGCATGCATACGTTTTTCCTTTGAATTTGGTTTAATT
>NW_027796445.1:0-284 GCF_054177405.1 Leptonychotes weddellii | reverse complement strand
AGTGAGAGAGGGAACACAAGCAGGGGGAACGGCAGGCAGAGGGAGAGGGAGAAGCAGGCTTCCTGCGGAGCAGGGAGCCCAATGCGGGGCTCCATCCCAGGACCCCGGGATCATGACCTGAGCCGAAGGCAGATGCCTAACCGACTGAGCCACCCAGGTGCCCCTCATTGGAATTTTTATTAAGGAGCTTTGGAAGGCTAATACTTTACTTCACTACCCATATCATCCTCAATCCTCAGGTAATACAGAAAAGACACAATAGAATTTTCAATTCCAGTTAAATT
>NW_027796444.1:0-284 GCF_054177405.1 Leptonychotes weddellii | reverse complement strand
ATTTATTTGAAAGAGACAGAGAGAGCATGAGCAGAGAGAGGGAGAAGCAGGCTCTCTGCTGAGTAGGGAGCCCAATATGGAACTCGATCCCAGGACCCTGAGATCATGACCTGAGCCGAAGGCAGACGCCCAACTGACTGAGCCACCCAGGCGCCCCATCTTGCTGTGTTCTAAAATGTCATTCAATCCTATAGTCAGACGAGAGAGATTTTGTTTAGAAAATTGGTTCAGCAAAGGATAGCTATAAAATGCTGTGAAGATTGCTCAATTTACTCAAAGTTAGT
>NW_027796443.1:0-284 GCF_054177405.1 Leptonychotes weddellii | reverse complement strand
TTTACTGAATTCCTGTATGAGTTCTAGCAGTTTTGGGGTGGAGTCTTTTGGTTTTTCCACGTAAAGTATCATATCATCTGCAAAGAGTGAGAGTTTCACTTCTTCTTTGCCAATTCAGATGCTTAAATTACTTTTTCTTATTGCTTTTGTTTCTCTTTTCCTGTGCACAGTTCAAAAGAGCCTTATACTTTATTTTCTGGGTGATAGAATATATTATGAAACATTAGAGTTGAAGAGAATTAGTTAAATAGAATAAATATAAGTGTGTTTTGGGGTGGGTGTGT
>NW_027796442.1:0-284 GCF_054177405.1 Leptonychotes weddellii | reverse complement strand
TGAAGGGATAGAATATGACTCTTAAAAAGAAAAATAAGAATGTTTTTTAAAAGGGATGATAAGATGTTGGTTCAAAAAGGGAAAAAGAAAAATTAAAAAAAAAAAGAGTTAAAAACAATTAACTTTGAAAGACTAAAGAATCATGGAGAAAAAGCCATGGATTCTATGTGCAGTATTCCGCTAGCGCTGGAGTTCTGCCATTCTCATTGATCGGTAAACTTGGTCTTGGCTGGCTGTTCTCGCTGATCTTCCGGGGAGGGGCCTGTTGCCGTGGTTTCCAAATG
>NW_027796441.1:0-284 GCF_054177405.1 Leptonychotes weddellii | reverse complement strand
GGATCATGACCCGAGCGGAAGGCAGACGCTTAACGACTGAGCCACCCAGGTGCCCCTGTAATTAAGTCTGTAGATACATGGGGCGCCTGGGTGGCTCAGTCGTTAAGCGTCTGCCTTCCGCTCGGGTCATGATCCCAGGGTCCTGGGATCGAGCCCCGCGTCGGGCTCCCTGCTCAGCGGGGAGCCTGCTTCTCCCTCTCCCACTCCCCCTGCTTGTATTCCCTCTCTCACTGTGTCCCTCTCTGCAAATAAATAAAATCTTTAAAAAAAAGAAAAGTTTGTAG
>NW_027796440.1:0-284 GCF_054177405.1 Leptonychotes weddellii | reverse complement strand
TTAAATCAGACTTCTTTAAAGTTAATTAGCAAGGTAGCTTGATTCTTGTCATCTTGTAATTTCCTGTAGTAGTTGGATTTTAAAATTAAAATAGTATTCCATTGAACTCTAAGAGCTTATTATGGAAATGGTACAGTGTATTTGGATTTCTGTTTTAGTCATGTATTGATATCCCTAGTTTTTATACTTTTTTTTTTTTAAAGATTTTATTTATTTATTTGAGAGAGAGAGTGAGAGAGAGAAAGAGCACAAGAGGGGGGAGCGGGAGAGGGAGAAGCAGACTC
>NW_027796439.1:0-284 GCF_054177405.1 Leptonychotes weddellii | reverse complement strand
TGAGATCAAAGTTGATTAATATGAGCTTGACAAAACATTTCAAAATATTGCAATTTCACAATTAATGGATGCTAAAAAAAATGCCATGTATCAATAGCAAAATTTACTGAAACTTCATTATAAATCATATATTTTTATTCTAGATAATTTTTTTATGTTCAGACAAATTGAAAGAAGGTCATTTTTATAGTCATTTCAAGGTTAGGCAAGAATTCCAGCACTTTATTTGGAATAACCACTTATGTCTGGAATACAAGTTTTCAGCTCTCTTTTAAAGTCCTTGG
>NW_027796438.1:0-284 GCF_054177405.1 Leptonychotes weddellii | reverse complement strand
TTTACAGAATTATTAGAAACCACAAAATAGCCTAATGATATATTGAAAATCCTACAAGTATACAGGGAGAAAGAATAATGGGATTTTTTTTTTTTTTTGAAACATAAATTAAACTGAGTTGTTGGGAGAAGGTTGGGGAGGGGGAGGATCTCGGCTCAGGGCAGCATCAACTGATAGACCGCATGAGAGAGGAAAAACAGAACAACACATGGAGTCAGATGTCTCCACTGTCTTCTATGAAGAGAGAATCTGGGCTGACCTCTCTCCATAACTTCACCCCTTCC
>NW_027796436.1:0-284 GCF_054177405.1 Leptonychotes weddellii | reverse complement strand
TTTTCCTATTTCTTTATATGCCTACTGGTCTTTGGGTTGTATTTGGGGGCCTGTGGGCCCAGGATTATGGACTTGGATTCTTGATGAGTACACAAATAATAGCAATTCTGGGTTCTGTCACAGATGTTCTAGGCATTTGTCATGTCTGCATTTGTGTAATTTCCCAGTTTAAGAAAGAGGAGTGACTACTTTAGAACGCACGATACCTTCCTCTCTCTTTGTCTTCAGCGCTGTAGTCTCTTCATTGTTTGAGCAAGTGCTCATGTTTTGTCTAAACAGCCAGC
>NW_027796435.1:0-284 GCF_054177405.1 Leptonychotes weddellii | reverse complement strand
AGTAGTTGATATGAAATAACATATCCAATAATTCTTAAACATTTTTGCACTAGCAGTGTCTATTCAGAGCTGAACTATAGCACTAGGATGGGTATTATGTCAAATAAAGGCTATATGCATGCAAGTTATTTTATTAGTAAGAGAACAAAGTCACGATAATCAGAAACACATAACATTTTACCATTAAAATGGGAAAGTACCTCTAAAAGGATAAAAATAACCTCAAAAGAATGCCAAGGAAAGTATTAAAATCTGTGGTTCCAATCATCTAGGAGAATTCTCTT
>NW_027796434.1:0-3137 GCF_054177405.1 Leptonychotes weddellii | reverse complement strand
TAAAAAAAATTAAAGAAACCATCCTGCATATCTTGTGCATAACCTGGCTGTTTGTGTATAAGCTTCCGGAATTCTCTCCTTTTATTCAGTGAGCCACTCCTTCCCACCTGCTGTTTCCATACCACGGGAGGATTCCATAGCAAAGGCCAAGCTCTGTATGGGGGCCAGTGAGGGCTTAACATCATGCTACCCAACCGGGGCATGTTTTCCTTTAAACAAGGTGTAGCCTTCCACCCAGACCGGAGCAGAGAAAAAGCTCTGGGCAATCACAATGGAAGCCAATGAAAGCTTGAGGCCCACAGAGGAGATTTCCAACACTTAGCCCATGTGCTCCAGCATTAAAAGGAAGAACTATCAATTTAATTCACAACTGACAATACATCTGATTTATATACAGCTTTGCAGGAACCCATTAATACACAAGGCAAGACCTATGTAGACAGAGCTTTCTTCTACTATCGGCTTCGAGCAAGGCAAGATTCATCAGTGAGAAGTAATAATGATTGCATCAGCCAGCAAATCCTGAGTAATCACTTTGTTCCAGGCCCTGTGTTAAAAGCTTCTGTGGCGTTACCTCATTTAATCCACACTATTGTTCCACTACAATAATCCACTAGTATGAAGTTTCAAGAAAGTACAAGAACACCATCACACGCCTGCCTCCTCTCTTGTGCGGGCATTTGACGAGCACCCTCTACAGTCTGGACGTGCTCTCCCAGGCCTGTCCTCTGCCCCACAGCCCCGACGAGCAACAATTTCTATTCCACACTTGCTCAGAAGCAGCACACACATTCTTACCCATTCTGCCCTGTGCTTTATGTGTTCTTTGCTCTTTTCTGAGCTATCTTGATAACTTCACCCATGCCTCTCTGACAACTGCCAATGGATTCATCTGCCATTGCTTGGAGGTAACATCTTTCAATTTTGGCTGCTGCCTTCTGGGGCTCCGACGTAAAAAGTGAAGGCACCCACCTGCTGGCAGCTGTGGGGGGGTGGGGCAGGCAGTTTCCATGGCGAGAACCCCGCAAGGGAGCCGCTGGGCCTTTGGCGGCCTGTGGTTCCGTGAGTGGGGAAGTTAGGAGGAAAGCAGGGGAACGGGAGAAGGCTCCTGGGATGGTGAGAAGCTTAAGGTCGGCTTGAGGATGGGCTCTGCCCCTCACAACCGTGGCCTGGGGCAAGATGCATGGGATGTTGAGCAGTCTGATTCCTGGTCAGAGGCCTCGGTGTGACTTTTCAGGCCTGACCACAGACAGGGAATCGCAATCAGACTCGGGCCTCTCTGGCCCCATGCTTTTCTCACATTTGGAGAACCTAGCCGGGCGCCTTCATTCTTGGGTCTCTTTACCCGAGGCCTTGGGTAGACAGGGTTCTTCCTCAGAGCCTCTGCCGGGCAGAACGAGGGGTGAAACCAGGACATTTCTCCACCCAGACTCAGTCCCCAGTACTTTTCCGCTCCCAGCACCCCCTCTCCCCTCTGACCTCAGCGTCCATAAAACTACAGGGCCTTTTGTTGGGGTTCCCTTCGCAGCAAGACCACCTGCCCCTCGCTGTTCGTCGGGGGAACAGAATTGGGGGTGGCGTTTCCTCCGGTTTGGGACTCCCGCTTCTACCATCGCAGTGAGGAAACGCTTACTCTCATTTTTGCCTTGTTACTTGAATGGGCTACTGGACGCCCGGCAGCTCAACTCTCTCTGCCGCTCGCTGAGCTCCCCACCCACGTGCCCCAGCCTTTCTCGGGTGAGGAGGGGAGACCAGGGCGAGCCTCTCATCAAGGTGAGGTGCAGGAAGGGTCTGGCACATAATGAGGACGTAGTGGTAGCTGTCTGTTTTTTCCTTATCTTCTCCAAAGCTTGATGCTAAGTCTCAAATCCAGATTCGTGTGCACGTGCACATGTGTAATGAATTTGAGAGGAAGGGTGAGGGATAGGACTGGGGCTGCAAAATCCACCATCGCAGCCCCTAAGCCAACAAACGCACACTCACACCCACCTGGGAACTCCGCCTTTCTCTCTGACACCTAACTTTTCTCCCTGAAAGTGAAGAAAGTCTCCTGCTATGAGGAGCGGCTCCCCCAGGCCTCCCCACAGCCCCACCAGGTGCCCGGAGCCTGGTCTGGGAGGCACTGGGACCGACAGACAGAGTCTGGTGCCATTGCCCAGTGGAGGAAAGCTGCTGCGGTTGGTTATTTACGAGGAGGAAGCCAGCCTGGAAATCCCACATAAATGGGATTGGTTCCAGTTTTACGTTTCAGGGGCACCTTTCATTTGAGACTCTAGAAATTGTCATTTTTTTAATGGCCTGTTAATTAAACTTCTCCGTCTGCTTTGTCATTGTGACCTCCAAGACGTCATTGGATAGAGTAAAAGATGGGTGCCTTCAGAAACCCCCCCAGGTGCTTCGAGGTGGCAGGAAGGAGAGGAAATCTGCGAAGCTGGTCGGACTGGGCCTGCCTGGGTGGGGGGAGGGTGTGTGACCACAGCTGGTAATCTGGAGAGAGGCCCTTTCCCATCCCTGGGGGTTTACCTTGGCATGGGATTCTGGGTCCCCTGGGTGACAGGTAGGGGAGGGAGGCAGAGGGATCGGGAAGTGAGGACGAGTGAAGACGGGGCCCTCTGAGCTCAGACCCTGGGCATTGACAGTGAGCATGACAACATCCCCATTTGCAAGGAGTCCCCAGTCTGCGCGCCCATTGCCCCATGCAGCCCACTGCCTGCATCCTCCCCACCGAGCTCTGAGGTCCAGAACATGGCAGTGACCCACGCCGTCGCTGGGCCTGATGCAGTCTCTACTCTACTGTCCCCCCCTCGAGCTGGCTGTGAGGATGGGCACTCCCTGCTGCGTGTGGGGAGGGAGCTCCGAGAGCCTCTTCCCCAGGGATGTTCTCACATCCCTGGCAAGTACCTATCCCTCTGGCACATTCATTCGCTTGGCAAATGTTTGAGTGAGTCCCTACAGTGTACCAGGCACTGACAGGTATTAGGGGTAGTCCAGGGAACAGGACAGATGTGGTCTCTACTCCCCCACACAAAAGGACCTAACGGTTAGTGGGAAGGACCGACCAGCAATGACTTGCAATAAAGGGTGCTCCATGAAGGATCTCCACCAGGAGATGCAGGATTCCATGTGGCATACTGGCG
>NW_027796433.1:0-284 GCF_054177405.1 Leptonychotes weddellii | reverse complement strand
TGGGGAGGGCATGTGCTATGGTGAGCGCTGTGAATTGTGCAAGACTGTTGAATCACAGACCTGTACCTCTGAAACAAATAATACATTATATGTTAATAAAAAATTAAAAATTAAATGCCGGGATTAGATCAGACCAGTGTTTCCCAAGTGTGCTCTAAGGGGGTCATACAGCCACAGGTGATGAAGCCGCTCAGCCTTGGATCTGGGCCTCAATTTTTAAAATCACTTAAGTATTTAGTAAATTTATTGAGCAACTACTATGTGTTGGGCATTGTTCTAGCTGA
>NW_027796432.1:0-284 GCF_054177405.1 Leptonychotes weddellii | reverse complement strand
GTGATGGACTTTCACCTGAGATGTCAGGGGGGGGTTTGCTGTCATATGTCCTAGCCCACCCTGGCCAATCCCATTTTCTTCATAGCTCACTCTCCTCCTCCAGCTCTGCAGCTTGGGCATCTCATTGGCCCCGGCCAAAGGCCTTCTGGATCCTGAACATTTAATATTTAACTGCTTGATGTTAAGGAGCACGGAGTCGAGGTCATGAGATCAAACTCTGAAGCGTGAACTTGCACTTGGGTTCAAATCCCAGCTCTGGCCCTTATTAACAGCGTGATCTTTTG
>NW_027796431.1:0-284 GCF_054177405.1 Leptonychotes weddellii | reverse complement strand
GCACTGGGTGTTATATGAAAACAATGAATCATGGAACACTACATCAAAAACTAATGATGTACTACTGTATGGTGACTAACATAATAAAATTAAATTAAAAAAATAAGTTTCTGAAACATTAAAAAATTAAATGTAAAAAACCATAAAAAATACTAGAAGAAAATACAAGGGAAAAAACCTTTTTAATCTTTGTGTGGAAAAGGCCCTTCTTTCTCAATATAACACTAAGGCCAGAACTGCAGGAAAAGACCAACAAATAAACTACAAATCTGCATAACTTTTAG
>NW_027796430.1:0-284 GCF_054177405.1 Leptonychotes weddellii | reverse complement strand
TTTGTTGGCAATCTTTTGGTTTTCCTTAACTTAGAGCTGCATCATTTCAATCCTCTGCCTTCACATGGCATTCTCTCTCCATGTCTTTTTTTTTTTTTAAAGATTTTTATTTATTTGACAGAGAGAGATACAGCGAGAGAGGGAACACAAGCAGGGGGAGTGGAGAGGGAGAAGCAGGCCTCCTGCCGAGCAGGGAGCCTGATGCGGGGCTCGATCCCAGGACCCTGGGATCATGACCTGAGCCGAAGGCAGACGCTTAACGACTGAGCCACCCAGGCGCCCCT
>NW_027796429.1:0-284 GCF_054177405.1 Leptonychotes weddellii | reverse complement strand
TTAAGCTTCTGCCTTTGGCTCAGGTCATGATCCCAGGGTCCTGGGATCGAGCCCCACATCGGGCTCCCTGCTCAGCGGGAAGCCTGCTTCTCCCTCTCCCACTCTCCCCTGCTTATGTTCCCTCTCTCGCTGTGTCTCTCTCAAATAAATAAATAAAATCTTTAAAAATAAAAAATAAAAAAATATATTTGTTAATGTTACGGAAGGATGTGAACCAGAGGAGCTAAGAGGATCTAATGTTGCTATGCCTCTTTATCCTTTTTTTTGAATTCTTTTATGTGAGA
>NW_027796428.1:0-284 GCF_054177405.1 Leptonychotes weddellii | reverse complement strand
TTTAGGTCTGTTTATAGTGTCTTTGTATATTTAGGTGCTCGTATGTTGGGTGCACATCATTTATAAATGTTGTATCTTCCTGCTGGATTGACCCCTTATGTAGTGCCCCTCTTTGTCTTTTATTACAGTCTTTTTTTAAAGTTTATTTTGTCTGACATAAGTATAGCTTTACCTGCTTTCTTTTCTTTTTTTTTAATTTATTTTTTTTTAATTTTTAATTTTAATTTTTATTTATTTATTTGAGACAGAGAGAATGAGAGAGAGAGCATGAGAGGGAGGAGGGT
>NW_027796427.1:0-284 GCF_054177405.1 Leptonychotes weddellii | reverse complement strand
CTAGAAAGGGGGTGCTCAGCATGGGGGGTCCTGTGGTCCTGTGTTCCCTCCAGTGAGCCACATAGGCTCTGGTGCTCTTGTCCCCACTGCCGGGCTTGAGAAGGTAGAGAAAGGCAGGGCTGCCTTCTTGGAGGCCCTGCCCCTTGTGTTCCTTGGGTCCCAAACCTGGGATTAAAAGGTGGTTTTCTGAGCTCGTCTGACTGGTGCCTGGATACCTATGTCCGTCAGAAAGCTGCTTGCCTGACAGGCCCCGTGTTCTCTGCCACAGCCCAGCCGGGCCCCCT
>NW_027796426.1:0-284 GCF_054177405.1 Leptonychotes weddellii | reverse complement strand
CAATCAAAATATGAAATCTTACCATTTGCAACAACATGGATGGAACTTATGCTAAGTAAAATAAGTCAGTCAGAGAAAGACAATTATATGATTTCACTCATATGAGGAATTGAAGAAAAGAACAGAGTCATAGGGGAAGGGAGGGAAAAATAAAATAAGATGAAGTCAGAGAGGAAGGAAAACCACAGGAGACTCTTAACTATAGGAAACAAACTAGGGTTGCTGGAGGGGAGGTTGGTGGGGGATGAGGTAAATGCTGATGGGCATTAAGGAGGGCACTTGAT
>NW_027796425.1:0-284 GCF_054177405.1 Leptonychotes weddellii | reverse complement strand
GCATTTATGAGAAATAGCATCAGAGAGGCAGGTTTCCAACTTTTTCTCTTGAAATCAAATCACACATAGTATCATGGAGCTGGATGAAATGTGGAATATATATGTGTGTGTATATATATATATATACAGGAGGTGAGAAACTCGGGAGCAGTCACACCTCTCTGCTCCCAGCCCAACCAACAGACCCTAAGGGATGTAGAAGGTTCCCAGGGAATGTCACCATAGTAGCAGAGTAAGCCCATCTTTTACATCCCCTTTTACAGCTCCATCCTTCATAAGTACAT
>NW_027796424.1:0-284 GCF_054177405.1 Leptonychotes weddellii | reverse complement strand
TCTTGACTAGCATATGTTAAATATATCACCCCTTTAGATGTCTGATATGGCAATGAAAGTGCCTTACAGCAAAGATAGTGACAAACTAACTTTAACAGATTATAAGAAACATGATAATTATACAAATATATAAAAAATTTCCAGTAGAGTATTTATTATCATTTACATAATAGGTTATATTCAAGACTAGATTTTTTTTTATTCTTATGTTAATCCCCATACATTACATCATTAGTTTTAGATGAAGTGTTCCATGATTCATTGTTTGTGCATAACACCCAGTG
>NW_027796423.1:0-3137 GCF_054177405.1 Leptonychotes weddellii | reverse complement strand
ATTTGATATATACATTATGAAATTAGTGTAATTTTTTTTAGATTTGTTTATTTGAGAGAGAGTGAGAGCGAGAGAGTGCGTGTGCACGTGTTATGAGCAGAGAGGAGGGGAAAGGAAGAGAGAAACCCAAGCTGACTCCATGCTGAGCGGAGAGCCTGAGGCAGGGCTCAGTATCACTACCCTGAGTCTAAACCCGAGTTTAGACATCACAACCTGAGACTAAACCAAGAGTTGGACACTTAACCGATTGTGCCATCCAAGCGGCCCCACATTATGAAGTTATCATCAAAATGAAGCTAATCACACCACCATTACTTGACAAAATTACCTTTTTTGTTGGTGGTGGTTCGAAAGCTTAATATCAACCCTGTTAACAAATGTCAAGTGTACAATGTAATATTAGCAACTGGAGTCAATATGCTGTACATTAGATCCTCAAACTTATCTTGGAAATGAAGGTGTATATCCCTGACCAACATCTCCGCATTCTCTCAGTCCTTAGGTTCTGGCATTCTACTCTCTGTTTCTATAAGTGTGATTTATTTCTTTTGTTAAAGATTATCCATATAAATGATACCATACAGGGTTTGTATTTTGCTGTGTGGCTTCGTTGACTAGCATAATGTTTTCTAGACTCATCCATGTTGTGACAAGTCGCACTGCTGCCTTCTTTTTTATCGCTGAATATTCCTGTGTGTGTGTGTGTGTGTGTACTAAATGATCTTTGTCACTTTATTTCATTTATTTATTCATTTAAATACAATTTATTTATTTATTTATTTTTTTAAAGATTTTATTTATTTATTTGAGAGAGAGAGAATGAGAGAGAGAGAACACATGAGAGGGGATAGGGTCAGAGGACGAAGCGGACTCCCTGCCGAGCAGGGAGCCCGATGCGGAACTCGATCCTGGGACTCCAGGATCATGACCTGAGCCGAAGGCAGTCGCTTAACCAACTGAGCCACCCAGGCGCCCTACAATTTATTTTTTTTATTTTATTTTTTTACATAGACTCTGTGCCCAGTGTGGGATTTGAACTCATAACCCTGAGATCAAGAGTCACATGCTCTACCAACTGAGCCAGCCAGGCATCCCTTGTCACTTTATTTTTTATTGATTTATTTTTTAAAGATTTTATTTATTTATTTGAGAGAGAGAGAGAGCACAAGCAAGGGGAAGGAGCAGAGAGAGAGGCAGGCGCTTAACTGACTTAGCCACCCAGGCGCCCCCTTTCTTTGTCACTTTAAACACTCACACACACTTAATGATGTTTCCATATATTGGCTATGTGAACAATACTGCAGTGGATATGCATGTTCAGATACGTTGTGGAGATACTGATTTTGTTTCCTTGGGATACATACCTAGAAATGGCAGTGGTGGACTATGTGGTAGTTGTATTTTCAATTTTTGGTGGATCTCCCTAATATTTTCCATAATGATTTCCCTATTTACGTTCCCAGCAGCAGTATTCAAATGTTATTTTTTCTGCACATCCTGACCAACATGTTACCTCTTGTTTTTTTGGTAATAGCCACTGTTAACACGTAGGAGGTGATATTCTGTGGTTTTGGTTTTCATTTCCCTGAAGATTTGTGATTGTGAGCACGTGTTAGTCACTTGTACATCCTTTTCACACTTGTGTTTTTCTTTTTTTCTTTTTTAAAGATTTTATTTATTTATTTGACAGAGAGAGTTAGCGAGAGCAGGAACACAAGCCGGGGAGTGGGAGAGGGAGAAGCAGGCCTCCCGCCGAGCAGGGAGCCCGACGCGGGGCTCGATCCCAGGACCCTGGGATCGTGACCTGAGCCGAAGGCAGACGTTTAATGACTGAGCCACCCAGGCGCCCCAACACACTTGTGTTTTTCATTGGCTCTGGTGCAGCTTTTCAATTTGATATAGTGGTATTTGTTAGTTTTTGCTTTTGTTGTCTATGCTTTAGATGTCATATTCAAAAAATCATTGGCAGGAATAAGGTTAAGGAGGCTTTTCCCTATTTTTTTTCCCTAGGAATTTTAGGGTTTGAGGTCATCTGTTTAAGTCTTTAATCTATTTCAATTTCATTTCCATGTGTGCTATAAGATGGCAATCCAGGATCCTTGTTTTTTCATTTGGATATTCAGATTTCACAACAGTATTTTATTTTATTATTATTATTTTTTTTTAATATTTATTTATTTTAGAGAGAATCTCAAGCAGACTCCAAGCTTAGCACAGAGCCCGATGTGGGACATGATACCACAACAGTGAGATCGCGACCTTAGCCAAGACTAACAGTCAGACACTTAACCGATTATGCCCCCCAGGTGCCTCCTCATTTTTTAAAATGAAAACATATTTTATTTATTTGAAAGAGAGAGCAGGGAGGGACTAAGGGGGAGAGAGAGGGAGAAAGAATCTGAAGCTGACTCTGCACTGACCTGGAGCCCTATGCGGGCTTGATCACCACGACTGTGAGATCATGAACTGAGCCAAAACAAAGAGTTGGAATCAACAGACTGAGCCACCCAGGTGCCCCTCAATATATTTGAAAGGTTCATTTATTTGTTTGGGAGAGAGAGGTAAAGAGATCACCGTAGGGAGGGAGTAGGGGAGAGGGAGATAGACAATCCCAAGCAGGCTCCAACCCTGAGATCACAACCTGAGCCAAAACCAAGAGTTGTAGCTCAACCAACTGTGCCCCCCAGGCTCCCCATAGATTTCACAGCATTATTTTTTTTTTAAGATTTTTTTGTTTTTTATTAGATAGGGAGAAAGTATAAGCAGGGGGAGCGGCAGGCAGAGGGAGAGGGAGAAGAAGGCTCCCTGCTCAGCAGGGAGCCCCACGTGGGGCTCGATCCCAGGACCCTGGGATCATGACCTGAGCCGAAGGTCAGGTCATGCTTAACCGACTATGCCACGCAGGCGCCCCAGATTTCACAACATTATTAAAGAGATTATTCTGCCCTAGTGTAGATTTTTGGCATAATTTTCAAAGATGAGTTCACTATATATATGTGCATTTACTTTTGGGCTCTTTATTCTATTGCCCTAGGATTATTAGTACCCTGTTGTTTTGAATACTATAGCTTTGTAATTAGTTTGAAATCATAAATGTGCTGCCTTCAGCTTTGATCTCTCTCACTATTGCTTTGGCT
>NW_027796422.1:0-284 GCF_054177405.1 Leptonychotes weddellii | reverse complement strand
GGAAGAGACCACCATCACTCTACATTTTATGTAACATTATGCTCCTGGGACCCAAATCGTTTCTGCTTGGGTTACAAAATTTTATAGATTTTTGTTGGCTGGTTTGTATAGAGAAACAGCTGTTGCAGCTGTTAATTACAGCCCTCTCTCCTCTTAGGAACCAATTATGTGCCCATGAGGGTTGGATAAAGAAAGATTAGAATTATAGGCACCAGGCTATACTCATAATTGTCATCCCATTTTGAAAACCATAGATCATTTCTTGATTAATTGTATTGTACTAT
>NW_027796421.1:0-284 GCF_054177405.1 Leptonychotes weddellii | reverse complement strand
CTGAGCCATGTGAGAACATTCATATCAGTAAACTCTCCTTTATCCAGACATTTTTTAATTCCTGGTGCAGCATTCTCAAGACTGATTTCTAGGCACATTTTCCTGATAATATATTTTTAGCCAGGTCCTGCAACTCATCTGGTGAATAGTACTTTTCTTCCCAGTCAGAGATAGTACTTCCCCAGTTGGGCCATGCTGAGGTTGAGACTAGTTATTGGCTTACATACTTTAGGGGCACTCTGAGCAAATCTTGAGGTAAATATACTTGCAAGCATATTATCTTG
>NW_027796420.1:0-284 GCF_054177405.1 Leptonychotes weddellii | reverse complement strand
CTATTTCATTGATTTCTGTTCTAATCTTTATTAATTCTCTTCTCCTGCTGAGTTTAGGCTTTTATTTGCTGTTCTTTCTCCAGCTCCTTTAGGTGTAATGTTAGGTTGTGTATGTGAGACCTTTCTTGTTTCTTGAGAAAGGCTTGTATTGCTATATACTTCCCTCTTAGGACTGCCTTTGCTGCATCCCAAAGGTTTTAACAGTTCTGCTTTCATTTTCATTTATTTCCATGAATTTTTAAAATTCTTCTTTCATTTCCTGGTTGACCCGTTCATTCTTTAGT
>NW_027796419.1:0-284 GCF_054177405.1 Leptonychotes weddellii | reverse complement strand
TTTTTTTTTTTTTTTTTTAAGATTTTATTTATTTATTCATGAGAGACAGAGAGAGAGAGAGAGGCAGAGGGAGAAGCAGGCTCCCAAGGAGCAGGGAGCCCGATGTGGGACTCGATCCCAGGACCCTGGGATCATGACCTGAGCCGAAGGCAGATGCTTAACCATCTGAGCCACCCAGGCGCCCCCCACTGGGGTCTTTTTACGCATTACAAGATGCTCGTTCTGCCCCCTGCTCAAAATAAAGCTGTTACCTTTCTAGCCCCATCCGCCATGGTGCTTAGCAG
>NW_027796418.1:0-284 GCF_054177405.1 Leptonychotes weddellii | reverse complement strand
TCAGCACACGCGTGTGTGCTCCTGGACACAGCTGAGGCCCGCGCTCAGAACCGCGGGAGCCGCTCCAGGAAGCCATATGGCCTGCGCTTGGACTTCTGCCACCAGGAGGGGCCGGCGCCCGGCAAGGCCGCTCAGGGGTCTACAGACTTGTGCAGGCGGCTCCCTGGGCCACCCGTCTCTCCAGCTCCAGGCTCGTGCATGCTCTCCACTCCTGGCTACTTGGTGTGGGTATTTCTCCGAACTGGGAGGATAACCCTCCCTTTCCTGCCCTCGGGGCTGTGAGC
>NW_027796417.1:0-284 GCF_054177405.1 Leptonychotes weddellii | reverse complement strand
TTTGGTGTCTACAAAAATACAAACCCACCCCCATCTCATTTGATATGTTTTAGAATATTTAATATGAAATATTTCATAAATATATACCAATTGAAGAAAAACATGTGGTTATCACCCAGTTTAAGAAATAAAGTATTACAAATGTAGTTGAAGCCCTTCCCTTCTCTAATCTCCCTCCCCTCTCTGTCCCACGGAGATAACCACTGTTCTACATGTGGTCATTGTCATTTTCCTGTATGTTTTTAAGTTTTGGTTTATTTGTATGTTTCACTCAGCAAAATATT
>NW_027796416.1:0-284 GCF_054177405.1 Leptonychotes weddellii | reverse complement strand
TTTACTGAGACAGAACTACAATCTGCATAATTAGTATATAACTATTTAAGCATATTTATTTAAGGGGATGATAATTTTTCCACTGTATTTATTGTTTTTAGGAGGCTCCATGCCCAACATGGGGCTTGAACTCATGACCCTAGATCAAGAACTGCATGTTCTACCAACTGAGCCAACCAGGCGCCCCTGTTTTTGTTTGTTTTTAAATGATGACCCTGCTTAGATGGAAAATGTTAGATTTTTTTAAAATTCAGTAATCTCTATGTGCAACGTGGGACTCAAAC
>NW_027796415.1:0-284 GCF_054177405.1 Leptonychotes weddellii | reverse complement strand
GACATCTGAGTTGTTTCCACCTTTTGCCTCTGTGCATACTGCTACTATGAACATTCATATACAAGTGTCTGTTTGAGTACTTATCATCAATTCTTTTGGGTCTATACTTTAGCTAACATTCTGATGCTTGTAGCGTAGATAAGGAAGGTTCGTATTCTCAGGTTCTCAGTCCCCTACCCCTCAGTGTAAAGGGAGGACCTGAGAACAGGTTTAGTTCATAATAATCAGCATCACTGATTGAGTGTCCTATGCTTCACACATAATTTCATTTAATCTTCACAAAT
>NW_027796414.1:0-284 GCF_054177405.1 Leptonychotes weddellii | reverse complement strand
GCCTGCTTCTCCCTCTCCCATTCCCCCTGCTTGTATTCCCTCTTTCGCTGTGTCTCTCTCTGTCAAATAAATAAATAAAATCTTAAAAAAAAAAAAAAATTTTGCCTAGACTTCTACTTACTGAACCACCAGGGGTATTTAAGTTCTAATTTAACACTTTGGGCATGTTTTTACAAAGTATTAGTGATGATAAATTAGAAGATAAAAGAAGGGGTACTCTGGGGAGCAGAACAGAGTAGATGAAAATTCTGAGAAGCAAATATTTCTACTTTCAGGTAGATACG
>NW_027796413.1:0-284 GCF_054177405.1 Leptonychotes weddellii | reverse complement strand
GGAGCCAGCCACACCTGGAGATTTTTCATTTTCATGAGTCAGTAAATTCCCTTTTTGGCCTTAAACCAATGGGAGTTAGAGTTTCTGGCACTTCACTTGAAATAATTCTAATTTAAAAAAATTTCCAGAAGCAGAATTGTATTATCAGATTGCTTTCCCCAGAAGCTGTATCAAATCCTTCACCACCATCAGGGGGGTTCGAGTGTTTCTTCCATTGCATTTCAGCATTAAATGTTGTTACTTTGAGACTCTTTGACTATTTTAATTTTAATTTTTGTGTTTAT
>NW_027796412.1:0-3138 GCF_054177405.1 Leptonychotes weddellii | reverse complement strand
CTGTGCCACCCAGGCGCCCCTAATGGTGTACTTTTCATTCTCATGACCTATTTGTTATAACTGGGAGTTTGTACCTCTTAATCCCCTTCGCCTATTTCATCCATCTCTCCAACCCTCTCTCCTCTGGCAACCACCAAGTTTGTTCTGTATTTATGAGTCTTTGCTGCTGTTTGTTTGTTGGTTTGTTTTGGTTTTTAGATTCCACATATAAGTAAAATCTTATGGTAATTGTCCCTGTCTGTTTCACTTAGCATAATACCCTCTAGTCAATCCATGTTGTTGTGAATGGCAAGAGTTTGTTATTTTTGAAGACTGAATAATATGCCATTGTATATATACCACATCTTCTTTATCCAGTCATCTGTCAGCGGATACTAATGTTGCTTTCATACCATGGCTATTGGAAATACAGCTTCAGTGAACATAGGGGTGCATATATCCTTTTGAATTAGTGTTTTCTGTTTCTTTGGATAAATACTCAGAAGTGGAATTACTAGATCATATAGTACTGTAATTTTTTAATTTTTTGAGGAACCTCCATACTGTTTTCTGCAGTGGTTTGCATGAATTTACATTCCCACCAACAGTGCCCAAGTTTCCTTTTCTCTACATTCTCACCAACACTTGTTATTTCTTGTCTTTTTGGTACTAGCCATTCTGACTGTGTAAGGTGATACCTCATGTGATTTGGATTTGCGTTTCCCTAATGATGAGTGATACTGAGCATCTTTTCCTGTGTCTCTTGGCCATGTGTATGTCTTCTTTGGAGAAATGTCTATTCACGTCCTCTGTCCATTTTTTAATTAGATTGTTTTTGTTTTCTTGATGTTAAGTTGTATGAGTTTTCTTATATATTTTGGATATTAACCCCTTATCAGATATGTCATTTGTAAATATCTTCTCCTGTTCAGTTTGTTACATTGTTTTGTTGATGATTACCTTCACTGTGTAAAAGCTTTTTATTTTGATGTAATCCAAATTGTTTCTTTTGCTTTTGTTTCCCCTGCCTGAGGAGACAGACGCAAAAAAAAAACAAAAAACAAAAAAAAACATTGGTAAGACCCATATCCAAGAATTTATTGCCTATGTAATCTTCAAGGAATTTTATGGTTTCAGGTCTTACATTTAGATCTTTAAACCATTTTGAGCTTATTTTTATATGTGGTATAAGAAAGTGGTCCAGTTTTGTTCTTTTGTATGTAGAGATGGTTTTAACCCCATTGTATATTCTTGCCTCCTTTGTTGTAGATAAATTGACCATATACATGTGAGTTTATTTCTGGGTTCTCTGTTCTTTTTCATTGACCTGTGTGTCTGTTTTTGTGGCAGTACCCATACTTTTTTGATTACTGTAGCTTTGTAGTAGATCTTGAAATCTAGGTTATGATACCTTTAGCTTTGTTCTTCCCTCTCAAGATTGCATTGGTGCTTTGGGGTCTTTTGTGGTTCCATACAAATTTTTAGGATTATGTGTTTTAGTTCTATGAAAAATGCTATTGCTTTTTGATTGGGATTTCATTGAATCTGTAGAATGCTTTGGGTCGTATGGATGTTTTAACAATATTTATTCTTCCAGTCCATGAGCATGGAATGTCTTGCCATTTGTTTGTGTTGCCTTTAGTTTCTTTCATCAGTGTTTTATAGTTTTCAGAGTACAGGTCTTTCACCATCTTAGTTTATTCCTAAATGTTTTATTCTTTTTGGTGCAATTGTAAATGTAATTTTTTAGTAATTTCTCTCCCTACTACTTCATTATTAGTGTATAGAAATGGAACTGATTTCTGTGTGCTAATTTTGTATCTTGGAACATTACTGAATTCATTTATTCTAAGTTTTTTGGTGGAGTCTTTAGGGTTTTCTATGAATAGCATCATGTCATCTGCAAATAGTGACAGCTCTACTTTTTCCTTACTAATTTGGATGCCTTTTCTTTTTCTTGTCTGATTGTTGTAGCTGAAGCTATATGCTTTTTTAAACATTAAATACTAGGTGGTCTGTTATGACTGACCCATCCTTAGGTACAGTTTACCATGGTACTGAGGGATGTCAAGATAGTATTAGACTTTCACATGAGAAGCACAGCCCTAAGGAGTGTATAATGTGCTCCTATGAAGTGTTGCTTACAATTATTGACGTTCCCCAAATGGGACCTACCTCATTTAAGGCGTACTGCTTGACAGTGCTTCCAATGTAGTCTTTTGACTGGTTGGTAGATTTTGGGTCCCCAGCTCAGTTTGCATGATTAAATTGTGTTCCTGATTTCAGACAACCCACTTGAAGATAGTCTAACTTGCCTTATTTGCCCATGCCACTAACGTGATATCCCTTGTATACTCCCAGGAAACAATAGCCAAGGGAATAGGTGAGAGAAACATCTAGAAAGGTCGATTGGTATTTTGTATGGAAGCCCAGTAGCCATTAATGTTTCCCATAAATTCCTCAAGCTTAAGAAGAATGGCAATCAAAGTTAGTCAGAGCCCGCTGGTAGAAGATGGCAGGTCCAGCACTTGGTTAATTTAAAGGTGCTTGAATTGCTTTGGAGAGCTGCAATTGGGTGTATTTTTTATTGTGAGAAAGTTTCCGGGAGTGGTTCTGAAAGGCAAAAGATCATGGCTCTCCTTTTCCTGTACCTCCCAGGGTCTGAGGTGTTCTCTTTTCACATACCGAGATTGCTCCTTGCCTTTTACCACCATAAAATTGGTGTCTCCCATCCTCTCCTATCTTTTTACTCCAACTTTTATATCATGCCTTTTCACTTTCATTTTTTTGTTCTCTTACCTGTTTTAAATTCTTTTCAGTAGTGTCCTTTATTACATTTTCAGTCAACTCTGGTTTTTGAGCATTGAATAATGCAGTGTTCATTTCTGCAAGGATTCCATTTTTAGTTTTTTCCTTGTATTGGTTTTTAGTCAGCTCTCACGTAACATGTTTGTTTTTATTCACTTCTATTTTGAGTTTTTGAATTTCTGATTTGAGATTTTTTTATGTCCTCAAATACTTATTTAATAATGCCTAATACAAGTTGGAATACTGTGTTTTATTTTTCTCTTCATGGTTGTTTTTTCAGGGTACATTTTTTATCAGTGGAAGGATTATGCTGCTTTTGTTTTCTTTTTATAGTAGTGTTGCGTGGATACC
>NW_027796411.1:0-284 GCF_054177405.1 Leptonychotes weddellii | reverse complement strand
TTTCCTCTTCTTTTCCTCTTCTTTTCCTCTTCTTTTCCTCTTCTTTTCCTCTTCTTTTCCTCTTCTTTTCCTCTTCTTTTCCTCTTCTTTTCCTCTTCTTTTCCTCTTCTTTTCTCTCTCTTTTCTTGTCACAGACCTCTGTCTAGAAGGCTACTGGCTTCCTACTCTTTGATATAGAAGTTTGGGGATATGGCAAGCCAAAGAAACGGTTCTTTCACTATAGTACTGCTTGCTGGCAGCAGATTGTAAATATTAAGTAAGTCCTTCAAATGTCATTTCATTCT
>NW_027796410.1:0-284 GCF_054177405.1 Leptonychotes weddellii | reverse complement strand
GCGGTAGAGCCTTTTGGGTTTTCTACACAGAGTATCATGTCGTCTGTGAAAAGTAAAAGTCTGACTTCTTCCTTGCCATTTTGGGTGCCCTTTATTTCTTTTTGTTGTCTGATTGCTGAGGCTAGAACTTCTAGTACTATGTTGAACAACAGTGGTAAGAGTAGACATCCCTGTCATGTTCCTGACCTTAGGGGAAAAGCTCTCAGGTTTTCCCCATTGAGGATGATATTTGCTGTGGGTCTTTTATATATGGCTTTTATGATATTGAGGTATGTTCCCTCTAT
>NW_027796409.1:0-284 GCF_054177405.1 Leptonychotes weddellii | reverse complement strand
TTTTTTTTTTTTTTTTAAGTTGACCACAAAGATTTTATGGGTGATATGTGCATTTTATCCCTGGTAGGACATTATTCTTTTTCACCCGGGAGAGATGGTAAGAATTAGGGTTGGTCTGATTAACAATCCATTGACCATCCATGGTCACCTGTCAGAGGACACTGAACCCCTGAAGGAATAAGGCCCTTGGGAAGGCATTTGACAGAGAGAGAGAGAGAGAGAGAGCAGGATCAGGGGGAGCTGCAGAGGGAGAGGGAGAAGCAAGTTCCCTACCAAGCAGGGAG
>NW_027796408.1:0-284 GCF_054177405.1 Leptonychotes weddellii | reverse complement strand
TTAAGCTTCTGCCTTTGGCTCAGGTCATGATCCCAGGGTCCTGGGATCGAGCCCCACATCGGGCTCCCTGCTCAGCGGGAAGCCTGCTTCTCCCTCTCCCACTCTCCCCTGCTTATGTTCCCTCTCTCGCTGTGTCTCTCTCAAATAAATAAATAAAATCTTTAAAAATAAAAAATAAAAAAAAATATTTGTTAATGTTACGGAAGGATGTGAACCAGAGGAGCTAAGAGGATCTAATGTTGCTATGCCTCTTTATCCTTTTTTTTGAATTCTTTTATGTGAGA
>NW_027796407.1:0-284 GCF_054177405.1 Leptonychotes weddellii | reverse complement strand
CAGACTCCCTGCCGAGCAGGGAGCCTGATGCGGGACTCGATCCCGGGACTCCAGGATCATGACCTGAGCCGAAGGCAGTCGCTTAACCAACTGAGCCACCCAGGCGCCCCTGATATGGGGAATCTTTATGTGCTTCTCTACTATATGTATATCTTCCTTAGTGAGGTGTCTGTTAAGGTCTTTGGCCCATTTTTTTTTTGGATTATTTATAAATATATTTAGAAATAAAACTCTAAGTAGTATTTTTATATTTACAGACATATCCTGAAAAATGTCTTCTCATT
>NW_027796406.1:0-284 GCF_054177405.1 Leptonychotes weddellii | reverse complement strand
TTTTCTTTTTGCTAACTTAAGCAGCTACAATGTCAGAGCAAAGAGCACACAAAATCTATTACAAAGATTATTTAAATTCCTTTCGTCAACATTTATTTTAATCACAAGATACATTTCAAGCCTATAATATTCTTAGTTTAAACTGGAAAATTGGCCCAAATCATTCAGGTGTTGTTTTTTTTAGGCTGACTGTTACATATCTTGCACATAGTTCCATACCCATACATTCTTGTGGGATGGATTACACCACCAACTATTGATCAAAACTTTCTCGGGCGCCTGGG
>NW_027796405.1:0-284 GCF_054177405.1 Leptonychotes weddellii | reverse complement strand
CTCCTCAGGCACTCCCTGTTCTCACTTCATGCTTCCCCAGCTTCGATTTCAAGACCCCTCGCTGGCATGCTTCCTCATCTCTCCACCCCACCTTCACGCCTGCCCAGTGGCAGCGCCGGGGTAGAGCTGTAATGCGACCACCTCTAGGGAAACACGGTCACCAACGTGCAGAGCCCTTGACCCCGCAGGCCATTCCGTAAGTCAGTGCGACTCCCTACCCATCCACCTGTTCTCATCTCTTTACACCCACACACCCTCCCCTCTTCGCTCCATGTAACCCGCTT
>NW_027796404.1:0-284 GCF_054177405.1 Leptonychotes weddellii | reverse complement strand
CAGAGGAATCCAACTCTGCCGGCACCTTGATCATGGACTTCCAGCCTCCAGAACTGTGAGAAAACACATTTCTGTTCTTTAGGCCCCCAGTCTGGTATGTGTGGTATTCGTTATGCTTTTAACTCTACGTTGCTTTATGATGAATGCAGAATGTCTTCAAGTAAAAGATCAAAATATATATATTTTTATTCTTATGTTAATCCCCATACATTACATCATTAGTTTTAGATGTAGTGTTCCATGATTCATTGTTTGTGCATAACACACCGTGCTCCATGCAGAAT
>NW_027796403.1:0-284 GCF_054177405.1 Leptonychotes weddellii | reverse complement strand
TCTCCCTCTACCCCTCCCCACTGCTCACGCTCCCTCTCTCTCTCTCAAATAAATAAATAAGATCTTAAAAAAAAGAAGTACTGATAGTCACACAACATAGGTGAACATTAAAAAAATACATGTTAAAAGAATCAGACATAAAACAGTTTAGTGCAGGCATCCTTTGGACTGCATATAGAGAGACTTTTTTTTTTTTTTTTAAAGATTTTATTTATTTATTTGACAGAGAGAGACACAGCGAGAGAGGGAACACAAGCAGGGGGAGTGGGAGAGGGAGAAGCAGG
>NW_027796402.1:0-284 GCF_054177405.1 Leptonychotes weddellii | reverse complement strand
ATATCAGTCAGTGTCCAGTCAGGAGGCAGAAATCACATCAGCCATTTTGACAGGGAAAATTTGATATAAAGATTTATTAACTAGGAAAACATGCTTAACTATGAAAGAGGTAAAAGAAAGCTCTAAAGAAACCAGAGGGGCGCCTGGGTGGCTCAGTTGGTTAAGCGACTGCCCTCGGCTCAGGTCACGATCCTGGAGTCCCGGGATCGAGTCCCGCATCGGGCTCCCTGCTCAGTGGGGAGTCTGCTTCTCCTTCTGACCCTCCCCCCTCTCATGCTCTCTCT
>NW_027796401.1:0-3138 GCF_054177405.1 Leptonychotes weddellii | reverse complement strand
AATCAGCTCAGGCTGCCATAACAAAACAGCATAGACTGAGTGATTTAAAGAACAGAAACTGGCTGCCTCAGTCAGCAGAGCATGCAACACTTGATCTCAGGGTTGTAAGTTCAAGCCCCATGTTGGGTATAGGGTTTACTTTAAAAAATAAAGAACAGATATTTATTTTCTCACAATTCTGGAGGCTGGGAAGTCCAAGATCAAGGTGCTGGCCAATTTATTGTCTGGTGAGAACTCCCTTCCTGGCTTTCAGGCAGTTGCCTTTTCATTGTGTTCTTACTTGGCAGGGAGAGGGATAAAGAGGAGGAAGGGAGTGGAAAAGAGGAGGAAGGAGGGAGAAGAGAGAGGGAGCAGGGACGGAGGGGAAGGAAATGGGGAGAGGAAAGAGAGAGTGATTGAGAGAGAAAGAGAGAGAGAGATTAAGAGATCACATATGCAACGAGTGCTCACCCAAGCACTGTTGTTATTTTATAAGGACACTGATCCTGTTGGATCAGGACCCCACTCTTATGACCTCATTTAGCCTTAATTACTTTCTTGTAGGTCTTATCCTTAAATGCAGTCACACTGGAGGGTGACTTCAACAAATGAATGGGTTGGGGAGAGCACACAATTCAGTCCCTAGCAACAGGGTTTTGACCTTGGCCCTTTTCTCTTTTGTATGTATATTAGCAGTTGACAACCTTCATATTATTATAATCATCAGGGAAATTTTTTTTTTTTTAAAGGCCTTTTTTTTTTTTTAAAGATTTATTTATTTGAGAGAGCGAGAATGAGAGAGAGAGAGAGTACATGACGGGGGGAGGGTTAGAGGGAGAAGCAGGCTCCTTGCTGAGCAGGGAGCCCGATGCGGGACTCGATCCAGGGACTCCAGGATCATGACCTGAGCCGAAGGCAGTCGCTTAACCAACTGAGCCACCCAGGTGCCCCAACATCAGGGAAATTTTTTACAAATCCTGATTCCCAGACTACACCCCAGACCAATTAAATCAGATTCTCTGGGGAGGAAAACTAGACACTAATCATTTTTGGAGCTTTGCAGGGATTCCACTATGTAGCCAGGGTTGAGAGGCTCTGCCATACTGTGTCATTGGGTGATCTCATTCATCTGATAGATTTAATTACCATCTGTAGCAGTGGCTGCATATTAGAAATCCCTGGGGAGAGATGTGCATTCTTTTTAAATAACTGCTTATACCCCTCATTCCCAGAGCTTTACTTAGCCTCAGGTAGAGTATCGTCATGGGTCTTTTTCAAAGCTCTTCCGTGTGATTCTAATGTGTAACCAGCGTTGACAACCACTGACCCACAGACTGTCGACTTCCCAATGACATATCTCCAGCCCAGATCTTTTTCCTGAACTTCAGCCTATATGTCCAATTTCTACTAAACTGTACCATTAAATGTAACATGAGTATGCCATTCATTCAGTAAATCCTCCTTGCTCCAAGATCCTCATGAAGCCATTCACCTTTGGTTCATCTTTGGATACCTCCATTTCTGTGGATACAAGCAATGATTGCTCACCATGTCCTGTTAATTCATCCTCCTAATGAATTCAAAAGTTTATCTACTTCTCTTCATCACCATGCCATTATTCAATCATTTCAAAATTATTGCAACAGCTTCCTAACTAGTCATCTATCCTCTAGACTTGCACATGGAAGCTTGTGCAGTCTTGAAAAAAAAATACTGGGGTGCCTGGGTGGCTCAGTTGGTTAAGCATCTGCCTTCGGCTCAGGTTGTGATCCCAGGGTCCTGGGATTGAGTCCCACGTCAGGCTCCCTGCTCAGTGGAGAGCCTGCTTCTCCCTCTCCCTCTGCCTGCCGCTCTGCCTACTTGTGCTCCCTCTCTATCTCTCTGTCAAATAAATAAATAGAATGTTTAAAAAAAAAGACAAAAACTAAATTTGATCACTCACCCCACCCCCTTGCCTAAAACCCTTTAATAATGCCCCCTTGTCTTTTTAAAAAAATATTTTATTTATTTATTAGAGAGAGAGAGAGAGCACAAGCAGGGAGGAGCAGAGGCAGAGGGAGAAGCTGCCTCCCCACTGAGCAGAGAGCCCGATGCAGAACTCGATCCCAGGACCCTGGGATCATGACCTGAGCCGAAGGCAGACACTTAACTTACTGAACCACCCAGGTGCCCCAACACCCCCTTGTCTTAAAGATAAAATCCAAAGTTCCTACCTGTAAGTCTCTTCCTGTTCTGGTCCTGTCTATCTTCACCCCTCTTCACTTCCCATTTGTCATCTTTCCTCTATTCTAGGAAGTGGGAGGATGTCTTCCTAAGGGATACATAAGAATTTCTGGGATAGGATAGTGTGTATTTTGAAAAGCCTGTAACTTTCTGATATATATTCCCTCATCCCTCTTTATGTGGAAATCACTGCTCTAAGCCTTAACTCCTTGGGGACAGAAATCGTGTAATTCATCAGAACATCATACTTATCACATTACTTGGTACAACCAGCAAGATACTGTGAATGAATAAACATAATTAAATGAATAAATGAATGGCTGATTGAATGAATGTATCTGTTGTAGTTGTGGAAATCAGATGACCAAGTATATTAGAAGTGTGTTTGAAATAAGAACAAGTAGGCACTGAAAGAGAACCCGAGGAATTCTCTAATAAGTAAAATTAATTACTACTAGTGCATGGATTTTCTGATATAATTTGCCTGCTAATAATCTAATTTGCCTCCTTTCTGACAATTGCCCATATAATATTAAAATGTGGGTGAGTAGCCATCATATTTTAAAAAAAACTTTTTAGGGGCACCTGGGTGGCTCAGTTGGTTAAGCGACTGCCTTCAGCTCAGGTCATGATCCTGGAGTCCCGGGATCGAGTCCCACATCGGGCTCCCCGCTCAGCAGGGAGTCTGCTTCTCCCTCTGACCCTCCCCCTCTCATGCTCTCTGTCTCCCATTCTCTCTCTCAGATAAATAAAACCTTTAAAAAAAAATTTAAAAAAAAATAAATAAATAAATAAAACTTTTTATTTTTAAATAGACTCACAAGGAATGGCAGAATTAATATACAGAGTCCCATGAACACTTTACCCAGTGTCTCCCAATGGAGACATCTTTTTTTTTTTTTAAGATTTTACTTATTTATTTGAGAGAGAGAGCAC
>NW_027796400.1:0-284 GCF_054177405.1 Leptonychotes weddellii | reverse complement strand
CTGCATTCCCTCGAGATTCCACACACATTTAGGATGAATTTTTCCATTTCTGCAATAAATGGCATTGACATTGACAGTGACTGAATCCAGAGACGCCGAATCCAGTGACAATATGAAGTCTTCCAGTCTGAGAGCACAAGACACTTTTCCCTGTATTTGTGTCTTCTTTCACTTCTTTCTGCAGGGCTTTATAGTTCTCCGTGTGCAAGCCTTTTACCTCCTCGGTTAGGTTTATTCCTAAGTACTTTATTATGCTATCATAGATGGAATTTTCTTAATTTTCT
>NW_027796399.1:0-284 GCF_054177405.1 Leptonychotes weddellii | reverse complement strand
CTGCCAAAAGGGAAAATCCACATTCAGGTTAGTACAGTGCTGACAGCTTTCTTGGAACCAACAGGTCAAATAAACAAACAAAACAAAAAATACCAGGATCTCTAACAATATGCCCACTGCTTATATGCGATTTTCTATTAGAGGTCTAATAAGTTCAGTAAGAAAAGGAAAAGAATTTAAAGACAAGAGAATATGAAAACAGGGAAGAAAATTTTCACAGAAATTATAAAATAATATAATATCTTGAGGTAGAAAAAAGGTTTCCCTAAGCAAGAAATAAAAAT
>NW_027796398.1:0-284 GCF_054177405.1 Leptonychotes weddellii | reverse complement strand
GCGAATGTTCATAGTAACATTATTCATAATAGCCAAAAAATAAAATGTATGTCCTTACCATGGAATATAACTCAGCGATAAAAAGGAATGAAGTCCCGATAGCATGTTATATGGATGAACCAGGAAGATGTGAGAGAAGCCGACCAGGCATGATTTCACCTCCATGAAATAGACAAAGTAGACAAATAAAGTAGATTACTAGTTGCTGGGCGCTGGGAGTTGGCTGTCGAGCGGCAGGGACTGTTAATGGGTTTTGTTTTTTTTTTAAGGTTTTATTTAAGTAG
>NW_027796397.1:0-284 GCF_054177405.1 Leptonychotes weddellii | reverse complement strand
TCAGCGGACCGCACGTAAACTGCGAAGGGACGTGAACTCATAGGAAAACTGTAAAAGAGCAAGAAGAACGGTGAAGTGAGAAGTTAGTCTAACACTTAAGCACCTGCGTCAGTGCCCAGCCCGTATGGGCTCCTGGCCGCGCACCTGGCGGCCCACTCCGGGCTGTGAGACAATGTTTCCGCCTCCAGGGCCCCCACGAGCCACCTGGGGGTCCGGCTAAAGTGTGGGGCCCCCAGTAGGACCTGGATGGGACCTGACATTCTGCATTTTCAGGACGCTTCTAG
>NW_027796396.1:0-284 GCF_054177405.1 Leptonychotes weddellii | reverse complement strand
TTTATTTATTTATTTGACAGAGAGAGACACAGCAAGAGAGGGAACACAAGCAGAGGGGGTGGGAGAGGGAGAAGCAGGCTTCCCGCAGAGCAGAGAGCCCAATGTGGGGCTCGATCCCAGGACCCTGGGATCATTGATCTGAGCCGAAGGCAGACGCCCAACGACTCAGCCACCCAGGCGCCCCTCTCATCATTACTTTTGATAGCCAAATATTAAGAGAAGTTAACCTTAGACTTTGCTGCTAACACAGAAAAATTTAAGCAGGTTAAGTGCTCAATTCTACA
>NW_027796395.1:0-284 GCF_054177405.1 Leptonychotes weddellii | reverse complement strand
TTATCTACTGAACTATGTTATCATACCTAATTTTGATGGAAGAAAAGGAATTCCCAACTTTCTTGGAAGTATAATAGTTATTACTGATCTGATTGTGGCAGTGCTTCTAAGGAAGAGGTTTTTTTTTTCAGTTGAATTAAAATTGGACAATTTTTTTTTAAGGTATATTGTTATAATTGTTCTATTTTTTCTTTTTTTTAAAATTTTTATTCTTATGTTAATCCCCATACATTACATCATTAGTTTTAGATGTAGTGTTCCATGATTCATTGTTTGTGCATAAC
>NW_027796394.1:0-284 GCF_054177405.1 Leptonychotes weddellii | reverse complement strand
TTTCTTCTCCTCCTTGTAAGAGTAAGATAAATAATTCTAAAAAATCTGCAGTTTTCAAAAGTTATAAAAATAACTTGACTTAATGCCCCCCCTCAGATCACTCCTGCAGTTTTGGATTCTGTTTTTCTTAGTGGTATATCAGAAGCATTTTTCTGGGACATTTAAAAACCTTTGAGATATTTTAAGTACTTCCTAATATGCCATAGTGACGCCCCATGCAGTGGCACTTTCTGCAGTGATGGACGTGTTTGATCCGTGTGCTCACACGGCAGCCACTAGCCACG
>NW_027796393.1:0-284 GCF_054177405.1 Leptonychotes weddellii | reverse complement strand
TACTGAATACAGAAATGAGTTCTAAGGGGAGGACTTCATTTGTGACAATATTTATTGAGAATTTAGGTAGGATTCTGCCAGACAGAAAAAGAAAAAACCTTTTCTGCAAACCAGCTATTGTTTCTCTTTCAGAGAAGGGAGTCGGTAGAAGGACATTATTCTTATTACTCAGTTTTTTTCAAAGGTAAATTTTTGTAGAACTTTTTTCTGATTCACAAGGTCCAATTTCGTATTTTGAAAATTTTTTTAATAAGATGCTGTTGTCAAGATTTCTTGGCAACTGT
>NW_027796392.1:0-284 GCF_054177405.1 Leptonychotes weddellii | reverse complement strand
CTCACATACCAAAAAATAAATATCTCAATGGATTATAGACCTAAAATTAAGATATTTCTTACAGGTAGCATACAAAAGAAATAATGACTTTTGGTTAGGAAAATACTTTTTAATAGTACACAAATGACTCAAATCATAAAGCCAAAGTATTCTAAAAACTGACTTTATAAAAAAAGTAAACTTCTGATGTGGTATATATATACAATGGAATATTATGCAGCCATCAAAAGGAATGAGATCTTGCCATTTGCAACAACGTGGATGGAACTGGAGAGTGTTATGCT
>NW_027796391.1:0-284 GCF_054177405.1 Leptonychotes weddellii | reverse complement strand
TGAGTTTGTAGGTGTTCAGAAAGGTTTGATCCCTATCCAGCTGAATTCCTGAGAGGAGATGAAATCCAGGTCTCCTACTCCTCCACCATCTTGCTCCGCCCCCCCCATACTGCATCTTCTTTATCCATTCCTCTGTCAGTGGACATCAGGGCTCTTTCCACAGTTGGGCTATTGTGGACATTGCTGTTGTAAACACTGGGGTACAGGTGCCCCTTTGGATCAGTACATTTGTATCTTTGGTGTAAATATCTAGTAGTGCAATTGCTGGGTCATAGGGGAACTCT
>NW_027796390.1:0-3138 GCF_054177405.1 Leptonychotes weddellii | reverse complement strand
GTATTGAGGAGGGCACATTCTGCATGGAGCACTGGGTGTTATGCACAAACAATGAATCATGGAACACTACATCTAAAACTAATGATGTAATGTATGGGGATTAACATAAGAATTAAAAAAAAAAGTATGCACACACCAGAAAAGTTTATTTCTAGGTATTTGAAGTTTGTATTGCTATTATAAAGAGGGTTTTAACATTAATTTGATTGATTTTCTAATTGGTTATTATTTGTAGATAGGTAAAGAACAGTTATGCAGTAGACAACCTTGGTTTTCCTAATCCTGCTAGCAATTCAAAAACTTCCCATGAAAATGAGGATCACATGATTCATGTATCAGATTGGCTAAGATGAAAAAGTTTAGTATCTGCAGTGTTAGAGCACAGAGAGAGAGAGCGTGATGCTCATGCACTGTTGGTAGAATGACCATATATTTCAAAGAGCTCATGGAAGTTTAAATGCAGAAAAATCATATCCTCCAAGAAGTTTCCAGAGCTTAAATTAAGTTGAAAGAAAAAAAAAAACGCAACTTGATGCTAAAGACAAAGAGACGAAATGAAGACAAACATCCAAGATTCCTGTAGTCCCTCACAGAGCAATCATAATTCAGCCTTCTCTAGATAACCTCAGAGGACACCCATGAATCTCTCAGGGCCTCATTTCTCAGGTGTGTTCTACAGAGCACCATCCCAGTGATTATTCTGGACTTATCAAAATGAAGATCCCTGTGCCTCAGACCCACTGAACCAGAAGGTCTATTAGGCAAGCCCCAGAAATAGGCCATCTGGGTATCTTCCCAACAGCTTCTTATGCATTCTATAGCTTGAGAATAACTCTTTTAAGGGGTGGACTGTAAAATATTGAGTTTGGTATTTCTGCAGTGTATCCAATTCATAATCTGATGCTATGAAGTCATGAGTTTGGAAATCTGTATTAAGATGACTACACCTGGGACATAATCAAATATACATGTCTCAGGCACTATTTTAGAAGTGATAAAATAATAGAAGAGTGGCCCCATGAGCTCTTCCCAAAAGAAACTTTCTGGTCGTTTGGGTGTGTTCTAGAATGTATATTATCTTTCTAAACTATCATAATAGAAATAACCAAGCATTTCATATTCTGCCAAACTCCTGGAATAAAGCAGTTAACATTTCACTTAAAAAGTTTTGCCCTATTGGGGCGCCTGGATGGCTTAGTTGGTTAAGCGTCTGCTTTTGGCTCAGGTCCTGGGATTGAGCCCTGTGTTGGTGGTGGTGGTGGTGGGGGGGTGTCCCTGATCAGCAGGGAGCCTGATTCTCTCTCTCCCTATGCTCCTCCCCTGACTCGTGCTCGCTCGTGTTCTCTCTCTCAAATAAATAAATAAAATCTTAAAAAACAAACAAACAAACAAGTTTTGCCCTATATTGTTCTTTTCTCCCCCAGCCACAGCACCCTTACAAGGTCAAGCTTAAAAGACCAACTAAGCAGGCCACGAGTAAATAGCAAGGCAACAGTAAGCAGGACACAGTTGTTCAATGTCTGGTGGAATTCTTTTTTGTCAAAACCATCCCACATGTTTAAGGTATTCTTGCCCAAAAGCAGTAGAAATCATTCACAACATTCCATCAGAATCCAGCCAAGGAGGGCTGCTGTCTGCTGAGGCTGTGAAATGGTCGCAGCCCTCCCCCCTCCCCTCCCCCCTTCTCCCTTTCCCCTCCCTCAAGCAGCCACTGAATGAATGAGCAGGGCAGGTTGTGTCACATTAGCTCACATTTTCTCTAACTGTGCAAGCTGTTTGTGTACCACATTGACGAAGCAACCATTTTAGCAGTAATTAAAGCAGCAAAGTTTAAAATGTTTAAAATGCTCGTTCTTTCCAACAACCAGATTGGTTTCCCTGTGAGGTGGAGCTAAAACCAAAATGAATTTAAAAAAAAAAAATGAAGAATAATTACCACCTTTGCAGCAAAGACCTAATGGGACAATAACACTTTACAATGAAATAAGTGCTTAGAGTTAAAACCCTCGACATGTGTGCCCTGGGAAGCATTTCTGTTCCCATGGGACCTTGCTTACTTATTCATGTGTGTCCATAACTGCTATTCACCTGGGGCCAAATTCCTGGTGTCAAGTTCAAACAAGCAGTGTCAGGTTCTTGCCACAGACTTAAATGGATTGTTTCTCATGGAAAATGTCAGACTTTGAACTGAATGAGAACTGAGCAGAAAACACAGGTTCTCCAGGGAGACTCAGCCATTCCTTTGCTTCTTAAGACCCCTTTCTCCAGAGAGAAATTTAGGCTAGTCCTGAGGAAGCCAGAGAGAACCACCGGAAAGAGTCATTAGCTCCAAACCCTCTGAGCAGAAGCTGAGCAGCTGCCATCTTTCCTAGGTAGTTTGGAAATGATTCTCCCTCATGGATCCTGTTTGCACTTTTTATGAGATGCAATACAGCATGATGGTCAAGAATTCCAAAAAGCTGGGCCCTACACCCTCTTAGGTACAGGACCTGGGACAAGCACCTTAACCTCTGTGCCTCAGTTTCCTTATCAACAAGGCGGGAGAAGGAGAGAGACTCTTTCACAGGATTGTGAAGATTAACGTGAACTACTTATAATAGCGTGTGGCACATAGGAAGAATTCAGTTCCCGCTAGCAATGATGATGGTGATGATGAACCTGTTTTCAGTCCACTGCCTAAGTGAACGGTATACAAATAGAAGTAAATATTGTACCATTTGAAGGAAATCACTGAGATGGCTATAATTCGTAATAGAAGCAACGTTTTGAAACTCTGAAACTTTGGGCAGCGTGTAAAGTGAAAGGAAAAAGATTACTGTATCTTCTGGGACACCTGGCTGGCTCAGTAGGTAGAGCATGTGATTCTTGATCTCGGGGTTGTGAGTTCGAGGCCCATGTTGGGTGTGGAGATTACTTAAAAATAAAATCCTTAAAAAAAAAAAAAGATTACTGTATCTTCTAAGAAAATCTCCAGGAACAAAAAGCTTACCACTCAAGACAACCGACAGAATGGGAGAAGACATTTGCAAATGACATATCAGATAAAGGGCTAGTATCCAAAATCTATAAAGAACTTCTTAAACTCAACACCCAAAGAACAAATGATCCAATCAAGAAATGGGCAGAAGACATGAACAG
>NW_027796389.1:0-284 GCF_054177405.1 Leptonychotes weddellii | reverse complement strand
TCATTCCCATCCCCTTCCTCTCCCCAGTGTACATCTCCAACCCTTGCCTCAAACCCTGTCCCAATCCCAGCGCCTAACTTTCACTCAGGTGAACACCCAGGCCCATTTTCAATCCGGCCTCCGAATCATACCATCTTCTTCTTCATCCCAGGTTAGGGACTGTGGAGTGTCTTTCCATAGATCCAAGAATGAGTCAGACACTCATATCTTGACTGAACATCAACACCTGGAATGGCACGTGTTGCAGAAGCAACAGGAAAGCTTGTGGGGTTTAGTCCCTGTGT
>NW_027796388.1:0-284 GCF_054177405.1 Leptonychotes weddellii | reverse complement strand
AGCGGGGAGCCTGCTTCTCTCTCTTCCTCTGCCACTCTGCCTACTTGTGCTCTATCTCTCTGTAAAATAAATAAATAAAATCTTTAAAAAAAATAAATATTGAATGAATTGTGGTTCCTGATTCTTAGACTGTATCCCTGATATTCTGTTCTCACCCAGCACGTTTCCCTTAGTCAATTTGAATTATGTCAATGGTCTCGCTGCTATTATGCCTATGCAGAAAACTTCCAAATAAATGTCTTCAAATCAGATTCTCTCTGACCTCCAAATCTGTATGTAGTTCT
>NW_027796387.1:0-284 GCF_054177405.1 Leptonychotes weddellii | reverse complement strand
TCTCTTCTGCTCTGACTTGCGGAAGAGACGCGGAAAGCCACTAGGGAAAGCCTCCAGAGAACAAAAGCCCCCAAAACTGATTCCCACTGAGCCCATCCCCCACCACAGAGGCACAGGGCAACTCCACCTGAACAGGGCTGCCTGAGTAACAGCACAGCAGGCCCCTCCTGCAGAAGACAGGCTGGGAAAACAAGAGGCCAGCAACCCTAAGGTCCCAAGAAAACAGGTGCATCTTGCTTGGGTTCTGGTCAATAATTTGGACTCTATACATTCCCTCAAACACC
>NW_027796386.1:0-284 GCF_054177405.1 Leptonychotes weddellii | reverse complement strand
TGAGCTAGCACTCCCTGGGCTGGGCCTTCCTGGCCCTACTTCCTTAGGCTTCCAGCCCGGGGCCCCAGGTCAGTGTGACACGGAACAGGTCAGTCCTCTGGACCCCCCATCATTGCTGCCACATCACACACGCACCATCCTCTCTTCTCCAGGGAAATCCGATGACCTCTAAACTTCCCCTTTCACAAACAGGGGTAGGGAAGGGGTAGGTGAGTGGACGAGGGCCTCCATCCCACTGATACCGTCTGCATGCAATTTCTTCCCACCATAATCCTCCTAAACTC
>NW_027796385.1:0-284 GCF_054177405.1 Leptonychotes weddellii | reverse complement strand
CTTTTTTAATCTCCTCACTGTTACCACCCTCCCCTTCTCATGAGAGTCTAAGATAGGGGTGGGCATATTTTGACTTACAAAGTGATAACTAATTAGAAGAACACATCCTACTTATTGTAATTCCTTAAATAAGGCTTTTATCTTATTCTTCACACTCTCCACCATCCCATCAATAGCTCTGAATGCTGCATGATAGACAACCATGGGTACAAAAACCATCCAGGGTACCCAGAGTACCCAGGGATTGGCTTAATTAGAGTTTGTTTGGGCCAGCTTAGAAATGG
>NW_027796384.1:0-284 GCF_054177405.1 Leptonychotes weddellii | reverse complement strand
GGTAGTTGAGGTAGGATAATGAAGGGACTGAATCAAAGCAAATTGTTTCCTGTTAACAATTTTATTCACTAGTATAGAGGGGGGAAAAAGCATTCAATAGGTCAATAATTACCAAGTGTCAGAAGGTATGTTGATTTTCTCCAGCAACAAAATCTCATCTGGAAAAGCAGCTGCTGGTTTCACTACCAGATTAAGTTTACAGTAATCCACTTTCATCCTCCAAGATCTGCCTGCCTTCTAAACAGACCAAAAAGGTGAATTGAATGGAACTGTGGTAGAAATCC
>NW_027796383.1:0-284 GCF_054177405.1 Leptonychotes weddellii | reverse complement strand
GAATACACATTGCCTTGTTTCTAGATGCCTAACAGTGTGCTCTGGACAAGAAATAGAAATATGTCAATTAACATAGTTATTAACAGAGAACTTTCAAGTCGTAAGTCCTAGCCGTGCCTCTGAGTAGCTAGGGGATGCCCATTTTCTTCTCTGGGCCTTAGTTTCTCCAACTACAAAAGGAAAATGTTAGACTAGATTTGTCCATGGGTCCATCTAATAACCTGAGCAATCTTTAAAAAAAAAATTAGTTAATGACACCACCTCATTAGGACAGTGTGGTTCAG
>NW_027796382.1:0-284 GCF_054177405.1 Leptonychotes weddellii | reverse complement strand
TTTCTGATGAGAGAGTTGTTGCTCTTCTTTTCTTTGATCTCCTGTTGAGTTTGTAGGTGTTCAGAATGGTTTGATCCCTATCCACCTGAATTCCTAAGAGGAGACGAAATCCAGGTCTCCTACTCCTCCGCCATCTTGCTCCGCCCCCCTGATCCCACTTATTTTTTAACCAATATTCATTTCTTTAAATATGTTATTTGTTTTTAAAGACTTGCTATTATATATTGTAATAGTAACACTGGAAATCTAAACTATACCCAAATACCCCAACAACATTTAATAAT
>NW_027796381.1:0-284 GCF_054177405.1 Leptonychotes weddellii | reverse complement strand
TTGTTCTTTGAGTTCATTGATCTTTTCTTCCACTTCATCCAGTCTTCTCTTGAACTCCTCTACTGAATTTTTCAGCTCACTTATTGTATTCCTCTATGATTTTTGTTTGATACTTTTTTTTATCTTTTTTTTTATTATGTTAATCACCATACATTATATCATTAGTTTTTGATGTAGTGTTCCATGATTCATTGTTTGCATGTAACACCCAGTGCTCCATGCAGAAGAACGTGCCCTCTTTAATACCCATCACCAGGCTAACCCATCCTCCCATCCCCCTCCCC
>NW_027796380.1:0-284 GCF_054177405.1 Leptonychotes weddellii | reverse complement strand
TACTCATCTGTCTGTGGCTCAGCTCCTTGTCTATACAGTAAATAGGGATAACAATATTACCTATGCCAGAGATTAAATGAGAGCGTATTTCCAAAATATTTAGCAGAGTGCCTGCTACATGGACAGTACGAAGGAAGTATTAGCTGCTATGATTTACGCCTTTTGGCAACAGATTTAGAATTATTATTTTTTTTTTTTTTTAAAGATTTTTTTATTTATTTGACAGAGAGAGACACAGCGAGAGAGGGAACACAAGCGGGGGGAGCGGGAGAGGGAGAAGCAGG
>NW_027796379.1:0-3138 GCF_054177405.1 Leptonychotes weddellii | reverse complement strand
CGATGGACTCTGAAAAACAAACTGAGGGTTCTAGAGGGGAGGGGGGTGGGAGGATGGGTTAGCCTGGTGGTGGGTATTGAGGAGGGCACGTTCTGCATGGAGCACTGGGTGTTATGCACAAACAATGAATCATGGAACACTTCATCTAAAACTAATGATGTAATGTATGGTGATTAACATAAGAATAAAAAAATAAATATATATATCACGGTAAAAAAAAATTTTCCCCATTTTGGTGTAATTTGGCCTTTTTTGATCTGGGCTATGTATTTATATGAAAATAAATAAAGGAAGATTCACAGCCATCTAACAGACATTTTATAAAATTCTAATACTGGAAATTGTAAGAAAATGAGAAGAGAGAAGACTAGGGCATTTAATACTGCACCTAAAACAAAGGGTAACACATGGACTGAATTTTTTAAAAAGGGAAATATAGGGGGCGCCAGGGTGCTCAGTCAGTTAAGCGTCTGCCTTTGGCTCAGGTCATGATCTCAGGGTCCTGGGATCGAGCCCCGCATGGGGATCCCTGCTTGGCGGGGAGTCTGCTTCTCCCTCTCCCTCTGCTGCTCTCCCTGCTTGTGCTCTTTCTCATGCTCTGTCTCCTGCTCTGTCAAATAAATACATAATCTAAAAATAAATAAATAAAAATAAAAAGACAAATATGTAAACTTTAAATAGGCAAGTGGAACTATTTTTAATTAATTAATACATCTCATTAATTTCCTGTTAAGAACCTGTTGAATGGATCTCTAACCATTCATAATGCTCCCTGCCTGTCAACATTTTAATATTTCTTAAATTGCCTAAGAACGCCATTGTTTCTGGGCTTGGAGAGTTTTTAATAACCAATTATTGGTTCCAAATAGTTTACCAAGAAGGGGACCCCAAGAGCCTAAATATACTGAAAACTCTATATTAGAATCCAAATAAATTGCTCCTAAAGAGTAACCTAACATGCAAGAGCTTGAAAAGAATTCAGTAAATCAGGGCGCCTGGGTGGCTCAATTGGTTAAGCGACTGCCTTCGGCTCAGGTCATGATCCTGGAGTCCCTGGATCGAGTCCCGCATCGGGCTCCCTGCTTGGCGGGGAGTCTGTTTCTCCCTCTGACCCTCCCCCCTCTCATGTGCTCTCTCTCTCTCAAATAAATAAATAAAATCTTTAAAAAAAAAAAAAGAATTCAGTAAATCATTGTTAGCAATTTCTCTGAAACAATGCTCCTAATGAATTTCAGTTCAGAATACAAACCAAGAAATTTGACTATATAAACTCAAAAGGATCCAAAAGTTAACATACGTAGCAGACAACAAGAAAGTTAAATAATCTGCTAAAAACAACTAAGATATAGTTAGTAGTCTCAATCCTATTAAGCATAAAGAAAACAAAGTAACAGATACAAAGCTAGTCTTTTAAAGAAATTTGATATTAATATTCTACAGAAAGTAGTCTGAAAAGTATTTTCTCTTTTCAAGAGTGTACCTTGGGGCACCTGGGTGGCGCTTGCGATTCTCACTGCCTCTCCCTCTGCCCCTCACCCCCCCCAATGCGTGCTCTCTCTCTCTCTCTAAAATAAATAAATAAATCTTAAAAAAACGCGTACTTTACCTGCAGATACAAAACAGAAGGAAGATCTCTATGACCTCACATGGGGTGATTTCCACGATAATTAAGTGGCAAAAGGAAGGTGCAAAAGAAAAAACATACACATACACACATAATACATACACACATACATATATATAGTATACTACCTTTTATATAACACCAAAGGGGAAATAACAAAACACACAGTTATTTTTGTAAAACAAAACACAGAAACAAAAAAATACAAACTGAACTACACTTATTCCAAATAGGTAAATAACCACAATGAAGAAAATAAAAAGAATTAATCCAGGTGACTTTTGCTCAGTTATATACCCTTAGTGGGATATACTCTATGAATAATTAGAATGCGAAAACGGAATTTTCTTTAATAGGTTTACTGTCAGAAGCTGTGTGTAGCAATGCCTAAGCTATTCTGTATCGCAGGACTGAGCAAGTGAATAAATAAATGCATGAACGGTGCTGGGAACCACAGTTCCTACTATGAGTGAGAGTAGATACACAGAATGGGGAAAGGAGAGGAAGGACTCTGTGGTGTTGGGATTCTAAACTGTGGTATCAGAATGAACTCTATCCACTGAAGAGCCCAGAAGCAATGACACCTGATAGTAACAAGCAATCTAGATTTTAAACTGAATATAAAAACAAAAACAAAGCAAAAACACATTTAAGACATGATACCTTTTGTGGAAGTTCAAGTAAATTTTAAAATACATGCTAAAAAAAAAATACCACTCCTCATAAAAAAGAGCAAGGGATAATCAAAAAACATGACTGATTCTTGGGCTGGTCAAGGAAAATACAACAGAAAAATAGAACTTCTTCTGCCAAAAAATATTTAAAGTTAGAAAGTGCTCAAGGTCTGATGGGGAAATGTTGGAAAGATACAGGGGTCATGGTGAGTGCATCTTTTCATGTGTCTGTTGGCCACCTGTAGGTTTTCTTTGAAAAAATGTCTATTCAGGTCCAAAAAGATATATGCACCCCTATGTTTGCTGCAGCATTACTTACAATAGCCAATATAAGAAAATAGTGTTGTGTAGTGACGGATAGCACCTCAATTGTGGTAAGCATAGCATGAAGTATAGAGAAGCTGAATCACTTTGTTGCACACTTGAAACTAAAGTAATGTTGTGTGTCAACTATATTCAAATAAAAAAAAATTTTAAAGAGAGGAAAACCAAGAAACAGACTCTTAACTATAGAGGACTGATGGCTAGAGGGCAGGGGCAAGGGGATGGGTTAAACAGTGGATGGGGATGTATGTAAGTGTTGAATCACTAAATTCTACACCTGAAACTAATATTACACTGTATGTTAACTAACTAGAATTAAAATAAAAACTTGAAAAAAAAAAAAAAAAGACAAAGGAGTCAAGAGCAAGAGCCAAAGTTGGGACAATTTGAGCATCCAAATGAAAAATAACAGGAATGGATTATAATAGTGAATACAAAAATAACCTATGAGTGCTAATAAAAAATATTTAATAATTGATTTAGGCAAGAATCATCAAAGAATGCTAAAACCACTAG
>NW_027796378.1:0-284 GCF_054177405.1 Leptonychotes weddellii | reverse complement strand
CCCGGTTGGGTAGCATGATGTTAAGCCCTCACTGGCCCCCATACAGAGCTTGGCCTTTGCTATGGAATCCTCCCGTGGTATGGAAACAGCAGGTGGGAAGGAGTGGCTCACTGAATAAAAGGAGAGAATTCCGGAAGCTTATACACAAACAGCCAGGTTATGCACAAGATATGCAGGATGGTTTCTTTAATTTTTTTTACTGTTATGTTAATCCCCATACATTACATCATTAGATTTAGATGTAGTGTTCCATGATTCATTGTTTGTGCATAACACCCAGTGCT
>NW_027796377.1:0-284 GCF_054177405.1 Leptonychotes weddellii | reverse complement strand
TTAGTTTTTATTTTTGGAATGAAACATCATCATTGGAGATAAGTATGCTATAAGTAGTTAAGTTTTGTTTTTGTTTTGCAATGTTTAAAAGAGGGCATTTACAATAGATTTGGCTGGTATTTTAAGAGTTTCCCCAAGTCCTCTTAGAAATGGCTTTTTCCAGCAATGTCCACAAAAGCCAAACTGTGGAAAGAGCCAAGATGTCCATCGACAGATGAATGGATAAAGAAGATGTGGTATATATACACAATGGAATATTATGCAGCCATCAAAAGGAATGAGAT
>NW_027796376.1:0-284 GCF_054177405.1 Leptonychotes weddellii | reverse complement strand
TTTATGTGAGAAACAACCTCTTTTGTTCAAGCCACTATTGCTTTGAGTTTTCCTATTGTATACAAACAAATTTGATACAAATCTTCCTATTTATTTTTAAGCCTTATGTGACTTATTTATTTATTTATTTATTTTTCTGGAAGTCATTTTTGTTCATGAAATATATGCCTGTTAAAATTCATTTAAGTTTTTTTTTAATATACTTATTTATTTATTTATTTTTATTATGTTATGTTATTCACCATACATTACATCATTAGTTTTTGATGTAGTGTTCCATGATT
>NW_027796375.1:0-284 GCF_054177405.1 Leptonychotes weddellii | reverse complement strand
TATTTATTTATTTGAGACAGAGAGAATGAGAGAGAGAGAGCACATGAGAGGGGGGAGGGTCAGAGGCAGAAGCAGGCTCCCTGCTGAGCAGGGAGCCCGATGCGGGACTCGATCCAGGGACTCCAGGATCATGACCTGAGCCGAAGGCAGTCGCTTAACCAACTGAGCCACCCAGGCGCCCCTAGAAAGCATTTTCTAACGAGGGCTGTTTACCTAATCTACCTGCTCTGGGAACCAGCATCTAGCTTTTGAAATAAAAGCTATATGTAGGCATTACAGAAATT
>NW_027796374.1:0-284 GCF_054177405.1 Leptonychotes weddellii | reverse complement strand
TCAGATGGGAGAGCAGATAGGCAATTGGACACAGGACTGAAGGGCCCAGGTCACTCTGGAACCACAGTTCCCAGTCTGGCCTGATAGAGCTGGGTTAGCAGGAAAAAGATAGGGAAAGATGTGCTGTGGATAGTACTCAGGATTCTCCAGGAAAGCAGAATTATAGGATGCTTATAAATCCAGAGAGATGTACTGTAAACAATGGCTCACATTATTATAGAGGCTGGTGAGTCTAGAGTCTGCAGGGAGGGTGAGCCAGGCTGAGAAGCAGGGAAGATCTGCTG
>NW_027796373.1:0-284 GCF_054177405.1 Leptonychotes weddellii | reverse complement strand
TATTATATAATTGCCCTCCAAAAGGATGGTACATACATACTCATATAAGCAGTGGTCTGAGAAAACTGGTTTTTATCACATCCTTACCAACACTGGGTGTTACTAATCAATCTTAGAAATTTTTGTAGGTCTGGTAGGCAAAAACTTTTTTGTCTTTTGACTTAGCATTTGAAAAAATTAAAAACCCTGAGGTTTAATTTTTTTTTTTTTTTTTTAAAGATTTTATTTATTTATTTGAGAGAGAGAGCACAAGCAGGGGAAGTGGCAGGCAGAGGGAGAGGGAG
>NW_027796372.1:0-284 GCF_054177405.1 Leptonychotes weddellii | reverse complement strand
GGACAACAGAAGGAGTAAAGATGCTGCAGTGGCTTTATCTGGTTGTGCAGATTTTTCATGAGAGGATCAATAAACTAAGAATGTTAAAAAAAAAAAAAAAAAGGTGAGTATATTGAGACCTGAAGTTCTAAGCATCTCACTCAAAGTCCCACATTTGGTGACTGGGCAATGGGATGGGAGCCCTGGTCTATTTCCCCGAGCCCATGCTCCTTTCAACGTACCTTCTCCCTTTCTCTGTCCTTACCCCTTCTCACACCCCCGTTACAGTTTCTGTTCACCTTTTG
>NW_027796371.1:0-284 GCF_054177405.1 Leptonychotes weddellii | reverse complement strand
CTTGCCAATTAAACTATGACTCCTCATCAAACATAAAGGTGCATCCTGATTTCAGAAAGACTAAACATAAATCTTACAGTCAATGAAATACCATAATTTCCCTTTTTTAATTTCAAAGAAATATCTCTTTTATGAGAATCTAAAGTTATACATTCATTTATTTAAAACCAATAGAAAGCCCAATCTCCAGGAAGATTAATACCAGTTCAAGACCAAAAAAGTAGTTGAAAATGAGAGATAAATTTGTACAGAAATCTCTATAAAATGTACCAAAATAGGATTTG
>NW_027796370.1:0-284 GCF_054177405.1 Leptonychotes weddellii | reverse complement strand
ATGGACACTTGTGGAATTGAGAGGGTAGCATTTCTTTTGCTTTAACGATTAGTATTTATTTCACCTTTGAGACTGAGGCTTCTGGGAATCAGTATTATTAGAATGAGGTGGGTTCTGATGGTGGGCTTTTTGGAGGCCGCTTTGGAGATTTGTTATGGGGATACCTGTCTGGGCATAAAGCAAGCCAGACTTGTCAGCAAGCTCTAATACACTGCTTCTTAAGATGATTCAGGCAGAAGCAAGCTCAAGTCTCTCTCTTACCACTGTCCTCGCTTTGGAATGCT
>NW_027796369.1:0-284 GCF_054177405.1 Leptonychotes weddellii | reverse complement strand
CATATGGTAGCTCTATTTTCAACTTTTTGAGGAACCTCCATACTGTTTTCCAGAGTGGCTGCACCCAGCTTGCATTCCCACCAACGGTGTAGGAGGGTTCCCCTTTCTCCGCATCCCTGCCAACATCTGTCATTTCCTGACTGCTATACAAGCATTTTTAATGGATCTTTTCATTATATTTTTCTTAATTATACCAAATGAGTACATCTAATTCCCATTGGGACTTTGACTTATCAGTGCTATACACCAGGTATCATGGGAGATTAATAATACACGAGAAGAAT
>NW_027796368.1:0-3140 GCF_054177405.1 Leptonychotes weddellii | reverse complement strand
GGGGCTCGATCCCAGGACCCTGGGATCATGACCTGAGCTGAAGGCAGATGCTTAAGTGGCTGAGGCACCCAGGGGCGCCGATCCTGGCTTTTGTTAAGAAGGGGCAGCTATTTTATTTCGTATTAAGTGTCATATATCTAATCTAGAAGTACTTTCAATCTGAGAGCTGGACCAAGAGCACCAAACAGCCCATTGGTCGGGACAAATGAGAGACATGAAAAAAACAAAAGTATGGAACTCATCTGGTCTGGGCAACTTTCTTTTTTTTTTTTTTTAAAGATTTTTATTTATTTGACAGAGAGAGACACAGCGAGAGAGGGAACACAAGCAGGGGGAGTGGGAGAGGGAGAAGCAGGCTTCCTGCGGAGCAGGGAGCCTGATGTGGGGCTCCATCCCAGGACCCTGGTATCATGACCTGAGCCAAAGGCAGACTCTCAACAACTGAGCCACCCAGGCATCCCCTGGGCAACTTTCTTACGAGCTTTATCCATGATCCAGTTCCAAGAGAGAGGTCCCCCATTGCATGAGGACTCTAACTGGGTTATTTATTTATTTTAGGGAGAGAGAGAACATGGGGGTGGGTGGAAGTTCTGAATGGTCACTTTTGGGAAGCACAGCGTCAGATGTATCTTGGATTTTATGCTCACTGAGGGATCACAGCAGGTTATTTAGGAAGAGACCTTACATGGGAGTCCTGAGATTGGCGGCTGTCCTTATGACACGTATGGCCACCCCATGCCCAAGAAGAATACAAGTTTTAATAGAATAGGTAGAACAGTGAGAGCCTGATTCCTGAGCCCAGCGATGTTAGGGTCAAGGTACTAGTGTCCAGCCGGGTAGCAGGAGTTTGTCCTTCCCTATAGTATAGCCATAGGCAAGAGGTTCTTTCCTGAGCACTCTGACAAGACATGTTCTGAAGGGTCGTACTATTCAGGACATCTCCAGAAAAGAGCAAGTAAGAAGTAGACACTGGGGGAATAAGAGACTTACCAAATCGCATTGAGGTTCTTTGATTCACTCCATAATCCCTGTCCAGGGCCACCAAAAATGTTGTGTCATCGTTGAGCACAACGACCAAGAAAGAATTTTTGAGACGTTATATGGTGCAGTTTAGTAAACTTAAGTATTACGGGGACAGGACCTGTGAGCAGAAAGAACTGCACTTCTGCTGTATGAAGGTGCTGGTTATACACTTAGTGCTCTAAGGGGAGGGGACATGCCGAGAATGTTACATCATAAGTGTTTCTTTGAATTCCTACTTGTAAAACTACTTTTGCAAGATTTCTCTGGTATTTATCATTCAGTTTGATATTAATTATCAGTGAGATATACAGGCAGTCATGAGACCCTTTAAGAATTTAGCAACTAGCTGTATTTGATCCTCATTGGAACTATGCTATTATAGGTCAGCCTTCTGGGCTAAAGGTGAACATCTTTCTGCTTCTATCTTTCATCACACCCACACTCCCAGTCTCTAGGAAACACTGATCTATTTCCGTTCCCTGTACTTTTACCTGTTCCAGAATGTCATATATATACAATCATATAGTATATAGTCTTTTGAGGCTGTCTTCTTTAACTTAACATAGTAGATTTGAGATTCATCCATATTGTTGTGTGGGTGAGTAGTTCAGGAAAGATGGACTACTGATTGTTCACTCACCAGCTGATGGATACTTAGGTTTCACTAGTTTTTGGTGATTATGAAGTATGCTGCCATATGTATTCATGTACAGGGTTTTATGTGAATAGGTCTTTATTTCTCTTGAGTAAATGTGTAGCACTGAGATTGTTGGGTTGTATGTTAGGGTTATGTTTATAAGAAAGTATCAAACTGTTTTCCAAATTGGCTGTACCGTTTGCATTCTTACCGGCAGTATGAGAGTTCCAGATGTTCTGCGTCCTCATCAACACTTAGGATTTTTTGTTTTGTTTGTTTTGTCCTGTTTTATTTTATCTAATTACTTTTTTATTTATTTTTAAAGATTTTACTTATTTGAGAGAGAGCATGAGCAGGAGGAGGGGCAGAGGCAGAGGGAGAGGACAAAGTGGACTCTCCGCTCAGCACAGAGCCCAACATGGGGCTCAATCCCAGGACCCTGGGACCATAACGTGAGCCAAAGTCAGATGCTTAACCAAGTGAACCACCCAGGTGCCCCTATTGTGTCCTGTTTTAGCCATAACTGAGTAGCTATATCTCATTATGATTTTAATTTGCATTTGTTTGATGACCAGTGATGCTAAACATGTTTTCACGTGCTCATTTTGTATCTGTTTCTTCTTTAGTGAAGTCTTTTTTATATATTTTAGCTCATGGTTTTATTGTTTTGTTTACTTATTACTGGGTTTTGAAAGTTCTTTATATATTGTGAGTACAAATCTTTTATCAGATATCTGTTTCACAAATATTTTCTGCCAACCTCTGACATATTTTTTTTATCCTCTTAATAGTGACTTTTTTTTTTTTTTAAAGATTTTATTTATTTATTTGACAGAGAGAGACACAGCGAGAGAGGGAACACAAGCACGGGGAGTGGGAGGGGGAGAAGCAGGCTTCCTGCAGAGCAGAGAGCCCGATGTGGGGCTTGATCCCAGGACCCTGTGATCATGACCTGAGACCAAGGCAGACGCTTAACCAACTGAGCCACCCAGGTGCCCCTTAATCATGACTTTTGTTGGGGACGAAGAATTTCCTCTGCCCTTCAAAGTTCTGCTAGCTGAACTAAGAATCAAATGGACATGAGACAGATTAACAGGAGAAAGTCAAATTTAATAGCATACACAGGGAATCTACAGAGACATGGATATTCCAAAGATAGGTAACATGATTTATGTGAGCTAAGGAGAGGGGTAGGGGTCTGAGGATGCAAAGGGGAGAAAGACCATTATCAGGAAGGTGAGAGGAGATGTTTGGAAAACAAAGGTTGCCGTTTTATGTAGGTAAATACCTAGGTAAAGTGGCATCTCTATTAATAGCTGTCTTCCTGGTGTAAGCATGCAATTGTGTGGGAAGTAAAGGGCTTTTCCTGAATCTGCTGGGTTTTGATTGCTTTTAACTCAACATAATGTTCATGCCAAAGTCCCATCTTGGGGCAGCCTGTCCTTGTCCCCTATACTTTCTTTCTTTCTTTTTTTTTTTT
>NW_027796367.1:0-13712 GCF_054177405.1 Leptonychotes weddellii | reverse complement strand
TGCTGACCCAACCCAAACGAGCTCCAAGACTGCTTATCCGATGGCTCCCACTGCTGGGAATCGGCCTCACCTCTGAAACCTGCAGGTGTCAGTGGTCTGGGCCACATGCCTGGCAGACTATGGGCCCTATTCTCTGGGTCAATCCCACCTCATCATGGAGACTAGATTTCCAGAGAAGGTGAAAACTTGCCACACATTATCTATATCCCTCCCCATAGTATTCAGTTTGCAAAAGACTAATATTCATGTCAGAGATTGCAAAATAATTAAATTCAATGTAAGCACTTAGAGGGCTCCAGGTACTGGGGATTCGCAGATGGGTAAGACTCAGGCTCCCTGGGGAAGGAAAAAGGACACCAACAGCCAATTCTGATGCAGCGGTCAGTGCTCTGGTGGAGGTGGGCACCGAGAAGAGGCACCAGCTCACTGACAGAGCTAGAAGAGGCTGCTCTCCCCAAGTAGGTGACGGCGGAGGGACTGAGCAGGAGTTAGTAGGGCAAGACATCTATGGGCAGAGGTCCCTGCTTGTATAAAGGATGGGGATGGGGTCAGAGACTGCAAACGCAGCAAGTCACCAGCTGATGCAGTAGTCAGAAGTCTTGCAGGTCCCACCTCAGGGTTTGAATGTGATCCTTAAGCTTATGGGATATTAATGAAGGAAATGAACACATCGGCAGATGCTTGATCTACCCACACCTTTTATAGGAATATATCATCTCTTAGGGTTAGCAGTAAGTAACAGGCTTGCTGAAGAATATCCAGAGAAGAGTTTTTGGGCATTTTGTGTTCAAAGAAAGGATGTCCCCCCGCTACTTAAGCTTAATTTTTAATCCCAAGAAACAAGCTTTATGAAAGACAATTCGTTTTTACAGATTACTAAGAATACTAAGACTAAGAGTGGCCCCCACCAGAGCTGGGAAGTAGCCACCTGCCCTTTCACGGGCCCCCTGGATCCCCTCACCCCCATGCACCCCCAGCTCAGCCCCCATCTCTCCCTCCCTCCCCAGCCCACAGCAAAACTCCTCCTTCTCTGTCCCACTTGGACCTGCCCTTTGTGCTCACAATTCTCACCACCCCTCACTGGATGTGGGCAGGCTGCTTATGTCTCTGGGTCTCTATGACCTCATTTGTGAAATGATTACAACAAACCTACCCGAATCCAAATCCTGTCCGAAACCCTAGCGCTAAGTTTGCTCTGGACAGATTGATGAACGATTATCAGAATTCTGTGATAAGCCACATAAAGCACCAGACACACTCAGGACATAGAAGTGTCAATCATTTCTGGCTCCTTTGGCCTCCCCTGCTCAGATCACAGGCACAAAGCTCAGTTTATCTCAGGTGTGGACTCAGTGTTTGTTGAGTGGGTGCGGGGGGGGGGGTGTCCTAAAATTGCTCAGCTAAGCAGATGCTCAAGTAAACTGTGGTAGGTCTGCTTATGGGCTATCATGCCTAAGAGTCCACTTAAATACATATCTCCAGAAAAGAGAGAACATTTATGGTACACCTGCAAAAGTGTCAAGGACTTTTTGTACATTTTTTTTTTTAGCTAATCCTCCTAAGAATTGTGAAAGTGGTTTTTAATTCCATTTAACAGATGAGAAAACTGAGGTCTATAGTGGTCCAGTGTCTCTCATTTAAGTGACTACTTCCAGCCAGGTTCATTTAGAATAAAGAGAGAGAGGACATGTGTATATATGTGTACCGGTGCCCTTTTGGTGACCCTTGGGTCACAAACAGGAAGTCACCATCAATTCTGTCCTTTCATTGGTTGGTTGTAAGACTTAAAACAAATTATCCCCCTCTCTGGGGACCTCAGGGTTATTTTTTGCTGTGTGTTTGTTTTTCAAACCCATAAAATGGAGGTGGAAGTAAGTAGGGATGGAGCTTGGAGCAAGGAGGGGCAAAATCAGATAAATGAGCTCCCTATCAGCACCCACCTTACAGGGTTCTCTGCAAGACCTCCCCTAATTTTTAAACAAATCACATTTCTCACTTCCAGAACCAGTTTCTCAAAAGCCATCAACCAAATCAGGCCCCAAGCTGTATTTCCCGGCTTTACAGTCCACACCTTCATTTGTAACCAATGCTGCCAAGTTCATCTGGTGGTTAGCTGGTCAGGGCTCACTGCCTTCTCACCCTGAGGACAGTCATAAACATTGGAAAAGGAAATAAAAAAAGAGCACCATGGCAGGCTAGAGCTGGGAGGCACCTCAGGGACCATCTCCAATCCCCTCATTTTACAGGGGAGGTGTCAGGGTCTTGAAGGAGTTGGGGGACTCACCCCGGCTCCACCAGCAAAGACAGTGCCCAAACACTGGCTTCTAGGCATTTACTGACTAACCATGGATCACGATTTCATGGGAATTAGATGGATCAATAGGCAAGAGGAATTGAATGTAGTAGGCTATAGGCATGGGGCCTGTCAAGAAAGAAATAGAATAGACAGAGGGTGATAGAGGAATGCCTCCTGAAATACACATGTTGTGAAGCAGGCCTTGAAGTGTGTGACAAACATGGGAAAGAACTTGCCCAAAGACTCTGAATATCTCAAAGGTTGTAGCACAGACCCTCATTTGTGGCCAGTTGTCTCTGCCAATATCTGATCTTCATTTCCTTAGAAACAGATTTCCTGATATTTTTCTCTGGGCGCATGAACACCCAGAATAAAAACTACATTTCCCAGGCTCCCTTGCAGGCGATTATGGCCAAGTGACTAAGTTTTGACCAGTGAGATATAAGATGGAAGTACTGTGTACAACTTCCAGGAAGTATCTGTAAAGGCATGACTGTGCCCTTCTCTCTTCCTCTTTCAGCCAACTCTAGTGCAGATATGATGGCTGGATCCTGAGCAGACGTCCTGGACCATAAGATAGCATGCTAATGATGGCAGAGCAGCCGGATTCGGACTGCCTATCTGCATGGTACGTGCTGGATAATTAGTTTGTACAACCACACCCTGAACACCTGTTAATCACTATCGAGAATGAAGGGATCCCGTCGTCCCTTATATTCCCATCAAGCAGAATGTGCAGAAGAACATGTTCAGTGTTCCAAGGTCAGGGGCTCTGGGGGTGGCCAACCCAGAGTACCTCCCTTGTAAGGAAGAATGTCAAGTTGGCAGGCCTTGATCTCTTTGGAACTCTGGCCATGCAAGGAGGGGAAAGCTAAGTTGCTATGTTATGTGAAAGCTTGCTGCATGTAGATCCCAGCAGTGGATACTTTATCCAGTTTGGCACTACTGGACTCCCTGTATGTAAGTTCTCCCAATAAACAATATCTGGATTCCTGTCTCTGGGTCTTTTCTTTGGCTTCACTAAACCATCACCCACCTTTGGCTTAGAGTGTGCTGGGTTGGCTACACGCTATCCCCAACTTCTTTACATTAGAACTTCTACCTTAACTCACTTATATTTGTCCTTTTTTCCTCCCTAATTGTATCTAATTCTAGCTAAAACAGAAGTGGAAGAGAAATAAATTCAGAAGCCCCTAAAAAAATCCAGAGATCTAGAAAGGGAAGCTGGCCTTGCAGAGAGTTAAAGTGAATTGAGAAGAATTCTGATATGGATATGCTGGTGGACCTAGGGAATGTTCTAGGTAGACTAGTAGTCCTCAAATTTGCTTGTGCATCAGAATCACCCAGAGAGCTTCTTAAACCACAGACTGCTGGGCCCCACCGCAGTTACTGATTCAGTTAGTTTCGGAGATGGAATCTGAAAACTTGCATGTCTAATGAGTTACCAGAATGCTGATGCTGCTGGTTCAGGGGATTTTGAGAACCATTGTTCTAGACTTTTCAAAAATACATACCAAACTCTGTTTGGGTGGGTCCAGCTTTGCATCTTGAACATTGAGATGTGATGATTTTCAGCTGCTCTCAAAGACCCAGGAATGTGGGGAGCCAGGAGAGGGCCTGAGCAACAGCTTGGCCAAGCTGAGCATCCAGCAAAGAGATTTGTGATGCAAATGATTTACGGGTGTTCAGCTGGGAGCAGAAGGGATTTCAATATGGTGAGCCAAATCGAATTCATTACCTGACAATTAGCTCTAAATTAATGCAAGACTGTGCCGCCTGAATGTGCTCTAAGGAAGAGGGTCCCTGACAGCTTGAGATGGGCAGGAAGAGACATCGATTTTAGCTGGATGCAGAGATGGCATCTTCCCAGTTTGCCATTGTACCCGGAGCTCAGAGAAGGGCCAGGGCCTGCTTGGAGGCCCTCTCCAATCCCACTCCCTCCAGATTTAACCCTGAGGGAACCCAACTCAAGCTCATCCAGAATGGACCTGGTCTCCCCATGCCCTCGCACCATCAGGTTTGTTCTGAAGACTGCCTCAGGCTTGCTCCCAGGCTGGCTGTGGATGCCTCAGCAATGAGATGCTGCAGGATGAAGCTCATTATGTTTTAAAGGAGCAAATGGTTAGCACTGTAGGAGTATATTTGACTTCCTCGATGGAAGTTGCAAATCCTTAAGGATAGGAATTATTTTCCTTATTTCTTTAATTATCTCCCCATTCTTTCCCTCCCCTCCCCTTCCCTCTCTGCCTCTACTATGGGGCCCCTGGAACAGCGCATACAAGAATATAACCACAGAAAATGATGGCCAGTGGACTGAGCATCCTCAGCACTTCATTTATTTATTCATTAAACATGTGCCAGGATAGAGATCACGTTGGCCTCTGACCACATAAAACCTATAGCAAGAGACACGCAAGCAAGGAGTTAAAAAAACAGACGGGTATGTCATATGGTCCTAAAGGCCCACATATAAGGGAGTTGAGGCCCAGGGCACTCTGCACACCACTCCGTTTGCCGACGGAAACATCCTATAAGCATCTCAGCTCATGATGTGGACCCTTCCCCTTCTCCCAGTACAATCCTCAGCCCTGCCTACAGGTGCAAACAGGTCACTGTCCAAGGGCATTCTCCTGAGTCCTATCATGCCTCCAAATCTTCAGAATCACTGACTCTGAAAAGTCAAGGTAAGCAAGGTAAATGAAGCAAGCAGAGACAGGAACGCCAGGCCACTAGCTCCACCCCTCCTCCCTTCAACTGCCCCAGCCCAAAAGCCTGACCGAAACTCCTTCCCAGTGCGTACTTCACACGGTTGCCAAGTTCAGTACCTTCATATTTGCATCCCCAATACACCTCATTTAAAGTATTTAAATGAGGGAGGGGGCGCCTGAGTGGCTCAGTCAGTTAGTGTCCGACTCTTGATTTCTGCTCAGGTCCATGATCTCAGGGTCGTGAGATCGAGCCCCGCATGGGGCTCCATGCTCAGCGTGGAGTCAGCTTGTCCCCCTCCCTCTGCTCTTCCCCCTGCTCGTGCTCTCTCTCATTCAAATAAATAAATAAACAAATAAATAAATAAAAATCTTTTTAAAAATAAAGTATTTAACCATTTTGACAAATGGCCCCCAATTGTTTCTCTTCTGGTTTGAAACTCTGCAGAACTATCATTCAGAGTAAGGAGAACCAAGCTCATGTCCACCCTTGGTCATACTCTCTCCAAACAATAATTACTTAAGACAATTTGTGGACTGCATGTGGGATTTAAAAAATTAAGAGGTACCAAATTACATGTGTATATCGTTTTACAAAAATCCTTTGACTTCCATTACCTGTTTTCTTTCTTTTTTCTTTTTAAATTTTTTAAACTTTATTAGGGAATAATTGACAAACAATTATAAATGTTCAAAGTGTACAATGGGATGATTTGATCTACGTACGTGTTAGGGAGTGATTACCAAGATCAAGATAATTAACACATCCATCACCTCACATAGTTAACGTGTGTGTGTGTGTGTGTGTGTGTGTGTGTTTGTGACAACAATGCTTAAGATCTACCCTTAGCAAGTTTCAGGTGTACAATACCACATTTTTCATTATAGTCACCAGGCTCTACATTAGATCACAGAACTTCTTCTACTTATAACTTGAAGTTTGTACCCTTTGACCTACATCACCCATTTCCTGCCCTCCCCCCAGCCCTTGGCAACCACCATTCTACTCTGTTTCTTTTTTTTTTTTTTAAGATTTTATTTATTTATTTGCCAGAGAGAGACACAGCGAGAGAGGGAACACAAGCAGGGGGAGTGGGAGAGGGAGAAGCAGGCTTCCCGCGGAGCAGGGAGCCCGATGCGGGGCTCGATCCCAGGACCCTGGGATCATGACCTGAGCAGAAGGTAGACGCCTAACGACTGAGCCACCCAGGAACCCCTCTCTGTTTCTATGAAATTGGTTTTTTTTTTTAAAAGATTCCACATGCAAGTGATATCAATAGTGAGTCACAGAACCAAAGCCTCCACACTGGCCTGACCCTCTGCCGGGTGCTCTTCCCCTACACCACACCCTGCTCATCACCCATGGGAGACAGCACACACACGACAGACATAGAGCATAAAATGCGCGTGTGCGTCTGCACGTCAGCCTCACCTTTCACCCACTCCGTCACCATGGTCATCACCCCAACTTGAACCCGTGGATCAAACTGTTGTCACAAAGAATAACAAATGTTGGAACAACATGATGTACTCAGGGTAGCATCTGTATGGGGCAGTGTTCGCCAGAGAAACAGAACCAATAGGAGATGTGTGTGTGGTGCGTTTAAGAAACTGGCCCATGTCACTGTGGGGCCAGTAAGTAGAAAATTTATAAAGCAGGCTGCAAACTCAGGCAGAATTTGATGCTGCCATCTTGAGGCAGAATTTCTTCTTCTCAGGAAAACCTGTTTTTACTCTTAACATCTTCAACTGATTGGATGAGGCCCACCCACATTATTGAGGATAATTGAGTGTAGATAGTGACCACATTTACAAAATGCCTTCACAGCAACACCCTGGTTAGAATTTCATCAAATAATCGGGTACTGTAGCCTCATCAAGATGAGCCACAGAGCTATCACATCATCTAAAATGCTGTCTCTGACGTCTGCAAGGTCTGAGCTAGAAGAGATTTGGGAAGACAAAAGTGCCTCATCTCACCAGAAACCCAAAGATGGAATACAAAAAGAGAAGACTCTCCCTTTCTGTGACTCAAGGGGAAGGGGACTACTTCTGTCCCACCCAAACAGGAATGTGACATGGGGGTTCCTGCAGGGAGGGCAGTCCAGATAAAACCCCTCCCCCTCCCGTGGGAGCTGCTTCCCTCAGGGCAGATACAGAGAAGATGAAAAAAACACCTGCTGCCAAAGAGGCTCCAAGACCCCCAAAGCTGCTCACTATTCTAGTTACCTTCAAATCCTGGAGCACTAGTGAGCGAGGGCTCCACACTTTCTTTCACTCACCCGCCCGTAAAATAACCCGCCCAGGATTGATTTTTCTTGATTAACTTATTCCACACGTTTGATAAATAATACCAGCCCTGTTCTAGTGCTTTCCTCTGACTCCATTTGTTAACAACATTCAAGATTTTTCTTCTCCCATGATGGGTACTAAAGGCACAAAATTCAAACTAATCACACAGAGGGGAGGTCTCCAGCCAGCCGTGTCTCCGCGCCAGGCAGGGATATTTTATCTGTCAAGGGCTGACTGAGGCAGTAAAGGTTTAATGGAAAGAGTTCTTTTTCTGGAATCAGGTCTGAGGGTCATCCTAGAGCTGCCTCGGCCTCACATGGCCTTGAGCAAGTATATAATCTCCATGAGCCTTGGCATGGAGACCCTCTGAAAAAAAGGGTTTTCCCACCTAGGAAATGAGAGTTGCTGAGAGGTCCGTAGTGTGGAAAAGCAGCTTTATAGTGTAGAATGCTGCCTGGACCTAGGTCGGGCCACTTCCCCACTGTCCCCTGAGCCTTGTCATCCACCAGTCTTCAGGCAGCCCCTACTCAGGGGCCTTTTCTGGTTACTGTGACTGCTTCTATACCACCACGAATGCACTTGCATTAAAAAACAACCACTTCATCGTGCTCCAAGATTCTGTGGGTCAGGAATTCAAAAAGTGTGCAGTAAGAATGTCTGAGGCCTCAGCCAGAGAGAGTCTAAGAGCCGAGGGGTTCAGTGACCGGATGCTGGATCACTGGGGACCTGTTCACTCACACGTCTGGCGGTCGCGGGCCTCACCTGCAATGGCCTCCCCAGGGACTGCTTGGGACCCCTCACAGTACAGTGGCCGGGTTCCAACAGCAAGTGTCCCAAGGGAGCCAGGTGGGAGATGTGCTGCCTTTTGTGACCTGGCCTCGAGAGTCATGTAGCATCACCTCAGCGGTAATCACACGTCAGCTCAGATTCATGGGGAAGGAATACAGGCCTCCAGCTCCAGCTGGAAAGTCCCATTGTAAGACCAGCACCTGGGATGGGAGACACTGTTGCAGCCATTTTTGGGAAAGTCAATCTGCCAGAGGGTCTGAGTCATGCGATGAATGAACAAGCGGGCAAGTTAGAATTTTGGACCAGAAATGAAACTTGATAGATGTTGTACCTCTCCTGACTCCAGGTGTCCATTGAGACAAACACAACTTGTACCCATGTCAGGACACCCAGCCAGAGCAAGTTCAGAGCAGGACGCGTCCAGGAGGGTGGGGGGCAGACTGCACACCTGCCCTTCCCTCCCACCTCTGAACTCTCCACCTCCCCCAAGGCCTGAGCTAGTCTTGGCACTTAAATCTCCCTATTTTCCAGAATAATCTCAGCCTCCCATTCTACGGGCATGGCTCCCCAGGGTGGGCCCCTTTGAGGTATTTGCAATGTACCCTTGCTTCTTAACATGTGTTCCACCAAGAGCAACACTGGCATTACCTGGGAACATATTAGAAATACAGGATCTCTGTCCACACCCTAGACCTACGGAATCAGAACCTGCATTTTAACAAGAGCCCCAAGTGATTCTAATGCTTTTTATAGCTGCAACAGCACCAGAGGAGAGGAAAGAGAACTTGATTTGAAAAACTCATACAAATGGGTTTCAATTCTGGCTTTGTCCATTTATTAGTTAGGCAAACTCAGGCAAATTATTTTACCTCTCTAAGCTTCAGGTTCCCTAATAACTGGGTATCACAACTACCTCAGATGGGGAGTGAGAGAGAGAGAGAGAGAGAGAGAGAGAGTGTGTGTGTGTGTGTGTGTGTGTGTGTGAGACTGTGACTCCCAGGGCTGGCAGCCCTTCCAAGTTCAACTCTGAGGACCAAGCACAGCCTTTAGCCCTCCCCCGCACCGCCCCTGGCTTGGGCCAGACCTCTCCCCACGTTTCCCTTCTGCCATGAGGTCAGTCAGGAGACAGCAGGAGTCTGGCTGCATGGTCAGAACTACAGGGAGATGGAAAGATAGACATCTTTTCAGGAGCCACCCAAGTGGGAGATGGGAGGGGCTCAGGGGGCCTGCTCTCCTATGGAGGTGTTATTTATTTCTCTAATAGACACTGTTTATCACCCACTTACAGGAGTTCTGGCTGGGGCCTCTGTCGCCCTTCAGACTCTGGAAATTAGGTCAATCCCTCCAGAACTTACTTGCACTGGGCAACCTGCCTGGCAGGGGCAGCAAGGGGGCCCTGCCAGGGACAGGGGCTCAGGGATGATTCACATAACCCAGTCCCCGCACCCAAGCCACTCAGTCACCAAGGTCACTGAGCTCCTCCCACTGCCATCACCCAGGCCTGCTGGGCTCCACGTGTGTGTTGGGAAGTGCGGGGAGTGGGGGGCAGTGTTACATAGAAATCATACATCAGTACCATCCTGGAAAGCAGAAGAAGGGCTGCTAAAAAATGCTAACAGGATAATAAAATATTCAGTATCCCCAAGCCTTTATTTAAAATATGCACCAAGGGCGCCTGGGTGGCTCAGTTGGTTAAGCGTCTGCCTTCGGCTCAGGTCATGATCCCAGGGTCCTGGGATCGAGCCCCGCATCGGGCTCCTGGCTCAGCGGGAAGCCTGCTTCTCCCTCTCCCACTCCCCCTGCTTGTGTTCCTGCTCTCGCTGTCTCTGTCTCTGTCAAATAAATAAATAAAATCTTTAAAAAAAAATAAAAATAAAATATGCACCAAAATGATTCCATCCTTCCCTCACACTATAAGCCTTCAAGTGAAGTTAAAAAAAAATTGTAAGTACAGAGCAGTTCTTACTCTCACAGTACTGATAGCGGCAAGTCCTTCCTTAGATCTAACTTAAGTCTCACTGCTGTATGTAACCTGCTACTCACTGCCCAGCACCGTCAGCACAATAACTTCTCAGCAAGTACACAGTAGGTTGTGGCTCTGGAAGACTATCCCCCAAGGGGGCAGAAAAATCTCTCCATGTCTTTTGATTTTCATTCTTTAGGGTCAGGTCCAGGCATGTTAAGGGTCATGCTAAGCCCAGCCAGCCTCCTCCCCAAGTTGAGTCTAGACAATCAGCAATGCTCAAACTGACCTTCAGAGGTGGGCGCAGTGCTGTGGGGACGTTTGATATATTTTTTCCCAAAGGAAATTGGCATGGAGGCTACCTAGTGAAGTAGAATAAAAACCAGGGAAATACTAGACCACAGAGATCAGGGACTTTCTAGAAGGTATATGTTATGGAAAATGATTCTGCTATTAATTGGCAGGATGACCAAGCTTCAATTTCACTCTGGACCTTGGCCTTTATGTCAACATCTAACGGGTCTGTCTTTTAGCTGTCCTCTATAGTTTGGAGGGTCAAATCTTTGCAGTTCTACAGACACTGTCCTCCACAGTCATTTATTAGAATATTTGAGAACATTCCAACTGAGTGTGCAAGCACTATGTAAATGTTAGTTAACAATAATTCACAGCAGAGCCACCGGAATTGAACATCCTGGGAGGTCACCCAAGGGTCCTTGGAGTGGGGACACAGAGGTCCAAGCTCAACCTTCTCTGACTCACTGTGGGGAAGTGGGCCAAGTCCCCTCCCCAGCCCAGGCCAGTGAGAGGAAACCATCATCCCCGCCTCCCACCTGATGGAGACATGCCAGAGACCAACTAACAAGTGAGCTCTGGGTGCCTACAGCAGGGGATGCTGGCGGCAGATGCCCTGTGGGGGAGCCAGGCCTCCTCCACTCCATCTGGCTGATCCACAGCCACATAATCTGGTTAATACAGATGAGTTCTGATGCGTGGGTCCTCACAGAGCTATGTAAGGGCCAGATCCCCTGGCCAGACTCGGGGAAGCCCATGTTAATAAGAAGGGCTTGCTCTGGGCACTTGCAAAGCAGGGTCTGGCTTTGGATTTAAAGGCAAGGTTGAAGGGGTCTCTGATTGTGGGGTGGGAGTGCTCAGGTCCCATCTGTCTCTAGGCAGTTTGGAGGACTTGCTAAACTTTTATCCCAGACCAAGGGCTGATTGTCGGCTACAGTATGAACATGCCACATTGACTGGCTGAGGGGTCAATGTCCATGACCTGTGGCTGACCAGGTCCCCCTCCTGTCTTGCCCAGAACTGCCTCCACCTTCCCGGAAATTCTTCCCTATTCTCTGTCCTAACTTCATGGCTCAGTGTCAGTTCCTCTGGAGAGAGCTATCTAACCTTCCAACATGCCAGAGTCACCCATCCATTCATATGGATGTGCCCATAGGAGAGTGTCCTCTTCCTTCTAGGAGCCTCCATCAGAGGCAGAGGAGGACAAGGAAAGAACGGGAGGGGAAGTTTGCACGACCAGGGACCCAGTGTGGGGGTGGTTGGGAGAAGAAAGGAGAGGAAATCGTGGCAGACCCGAAGACATGGTGCTTAAGACAGACGGGGACCTTTGCAAGGTGATATCTGCTCTTCGTAGATGCCGGGTCAGATAGTTTGGGCATCTGCCCAAGGACCCAGCTCCTGGGAGCTTTCCTAAGAGATGCCATAAATCGTTGTATGTCACTTCACATGACTGCATACATGTGCATATGTGTGATGCAAGAAGAAAGTTCACACTGACCACTACAAGAGCTCCTATACAGGATATGCCCACAGAAGTTTCCAGAACCCCAACCTTCCCACCTGGCCTGCCTCACACTCCAGGGTATGTTCTCCATGTTCTCCCCGCCACCACCACCACCCAATCAAAACATCCAGCCCCGAGTTCTCCAGTTCACTTTTCATCTGTAGCTCTCCCTGGGGACTTTCTTCAGCGGGGGGGGTGCTGTGTTAGAGCAAGTTCATGTATACAGTAAACGGAGTTATCCGGCAGCAGCTGGAGAATGTTTTCAATGAGTTGGAAAATCAGGTTGAATGTGTCATGAAATATGGTGCTTATACCGAAGCCCAGACACATGGGCTAAGTGCTTTGTGATTAGGCCTGCCTCTACCCATTCCCACCAGCCCCTTTGCCTCGCCCCTCCGCCTCTCCTTCTCCAGAGTTTTTAAAGTTAAAATCTGCCTAAGTGTTTTATTAGTATCTTGTAAGAGAGGCTTCTTCAGGTAAACGGCTCTTTGCCTTGGGGCCCCATGTGATCTTTTGCTGACAGCAGGTGTGTTGGCTCGTGCACAGACATGACGTTAGGAGCGCGCCCTTGTGTGTGGAGGACTGAATAAATGTTTATTGACAATGCGAGTGTCATTGCGCTTGCATTTTGTGTTGCGTGTATGTTGGTACATCACACACAGCTTGGCCTCCGAAGCTGGATGTGCTCTATTTTCAGTTTCTGAGTGTCTTCAGATGTTATATTCTGTCCAAATAAATGGACAGACAGGACATTCCGATTGCTACCAAGATGTACTTTCTTAAAAGGTCAGCCCTCCACTTCCAAGCAGGTGCAAACGAATCCAGTGCATTCTTCTCTCCTCTGCCCTCCTCCTAAACTGTCTCTTCCCTCCCAGCCTCCTCCTTCTTCATTTTCCCTTCTCCAAAGAGCCAGATGTTAGACATGCTTGACAAGGGTCCACACAGCACAGACATGAGGATGGGAGAGGGCCACAGAAACCGTCTCCAGCCTTTCATTTCACGGGTGACCCGACTGAGGCTCGGAGCTGCTGAGAGATTTCTACCGTGTGCCCAAGGAATGTAACAGAGAGCCAAAACCAGAGCCTGGGTTTCCCCAGCCTTTTCCACAACTCTGCCCTGGGTGGAGGAAAACCAGTTCATGGGCTCTTCCCCACTCCCAACTCAAGCCCCACCCACGTCAGAGCATCTGGATAAAATGAGTGTGGCCCATGAGTGTCACCAGTGAGTGAAATGAGTCTAGCATCCGACTTCGGCTAACAGTCAACTAGCTGCTCTCCAGGATGTAGGGACTTTATAGGGATTCTTTCTCCAGTGGGCAGGAAGGAGTGGGAGCTGAAACACAGGGACATCAATCCTGCTGCCATTGGACCTCTCGTGTGACTTAATGGGGGCAACCTTGGTCTGCACATGCCCCCAGCTCAGGCATGTGGCCATCAGAATGCCTGCCTCGGCATAACCCACAGAAAGAAATGAGGAGATGTAGGCACAGAATCCCAGCTTTTAGCCCTACAAGGGGTTGAAGAAATGACCCTCTAGTCCAATCCCTCATGTTGGGCAGGAACTCAGCACACAGAGGCTTGATGACATGCCCTGGGTCCCACAAATAGGTCCAGTCAGTGCTTTGCATTTCTAGAGCATCCTTCTGTTTGCAAACCCTTCCCGGCCTTCCTCCCACTTAGAGTTGGGCCTTATGACACTCCCATGAGAGCAATGCTGGGCAAGGCCGCAGGTTTGACCTGTTTGCAGATAAAGACACTACTCGAGATGACTCACCCACATTGCCCAGCAGTGTCTCCACAAGCCCCGCTCAGCTGTGTCTCCCCTTTCCACCACACGCGACCATTCCTCTGCTTCGCTGGAGATGAAGCT
>NW_027796366.1:0-284 GCF_054177405.1 Leptonychotes weddellii | reverse complement strand
TTTATTGCACTTAACTAGTAATTTGTACTTAATGATAAATCACAAAATTTGGCATGGACACAAGATAGAAGGGGAATGAGGGGGATGGGGCCAAGGGAATCTATGTGTCTTCTTGTGGGTTTACTTGCAGAGCAAGGAGTTTATAAAAGCATAATTTTTTTTTAATTTTAGAGTTTATCTATTTGAATAACTGTTTTTTTATTTATTTTATTTTATTATGTTATGTTAGTCCCCATACATTACATCATTAGTTTTTGATGTAGTGTTCCATGATTCATTGTTTG
>NW_027796365.1:0-284 GCF_054177405.1 Leptonychotes weddellii | reverse complement strand
GGAACAGTGGCCCGACTGTGCCGCGGATCACGGTTTATGGCAACCCCGAGCTGAGAGCCAGCACCTCAGCTCCGTCTCTGCAGCCGGCTTCCTGCTCCGATACCTGGGAGCTCTGCCACATTCAGGCACCCCCGGTCTTTCTGTGACCCCGAGGGTCCTGAGACCACACTGTCCCAGCGAGGGTTCCACCCCCCACTTAGCCACTGAAGCAACGTCCCTCAGCAGAGCAGACTTTTAAAAGTTCCGATTTTGTGCTGCGCGGCTCTATCACTTGCCAGAAGTGG
>NW_027796364.1:0-284 GCF_054177405.1 Leptonychotes weddellii | reverse complement strand
TGAACAAGTACTATCTGAGATTAGCATGAAAATTTGAATAGACTCGTGTTAGACAGACAGAAGGTAAAGGCGATACCATGCAGAGGCTCAAAGGAGAGAAATCGCTTGGCAGTTTTGCCATACGGAGCTCGATCACCTTAGATCACACAGGGTGGTTTGAGAAAGGAAGAAAGTGGAGAGAAATTTGGCTAAAACTGGGCCCAAGTACACTAATGAATTGTGTCCAATGTGCTAAGAAACTCCACTTTACCTGGGCACAGTCATCAGTAAAGGAGTTTAGGCGA
>NW_027796363.1:0-284 GCF_054177405.1 Leptonychotes weddellii | reverse complement strand
TTTTAATCACGAAAGTCCTTCGTTGTCTGTCAAATTAGTTTTATATACGTGATACAATTTCCTCATTTTTCTATTTACTCAGTCGCTTAACAAAATTTTCTTGTGATGAATTCAGACCTGACGATGGTAGCTAGAAGCATATTCAAGTGTATTCTGGGGACTTCCCCTAACTGGCAAACGTCTGAGAGATGTAAAAATAGTGACCATCCCAGGCTGTCTTCTGTCAGCTCCCCATCATCACCATCACTTCTGGAAGCACAATTCCCAGAGCCCCCTTTCCTCTG
>NW_027796362.1:0-284 GCF_054177405.1 Leptonychotes weddellii | reverse complement strand
TGTATCTTTGGGGTAAATACCCAGTAGTGCAATTGCTGGATCATATGGTAGCTCTATTTTCAACTTTTTGAGGAACCTCCATACAGTTTTCCAGAGTGGCTGCACCAGCTTGCATTCCCACCAACAGCGTAGGAGGATTCCTCTTTCTCCGCATCCCCGCCAACATCTGTCGTTTCCTGACTTGTTAATTTTACACATTCTGACTGGTGTGAGGTGGTATCTCATTAGGGTTTTGATTTGGATTTCATCAGGGGGCTTTCTTATTACAGTAATTCACACACCCA
>NW_027796361.1:0-284 GCF_054177405.1 Leptonychotes weddellii | reverse complement strand
TTTTGCTCTCAAATGCCAAATGTATTTTAAAGAACTCAAGAGAAGATTTCCCCACTATATTTAGTAATTTTGTTTCTCTTCCTTTGTTCCTGATGTTCCAAAATATTTATCAGTTTTTGTATTTTTCAGTCTAAATTTCCATTTGGTTCTTCTTTATATTGTGTATTTCCTTGTCAATTCTTTTAATTTTAACTTATTTCTTCAAGAATATTTGTAGTTAGGGCGCCTGGGTGGCTCAGTTGGTTAAGCGACTGCCTTCGGCTCAGGTCATGATCCTGGAGTCC
>NW_027796360.1:0-284 GCF_054177405.1 Leptonychotes weddellii | reverse complement strand
GATCGAGTCCCACATCGGGCTCCTGGCTTAGCGGGGAGCCTGCTTCTCCCTCTCCCTCTGTCTCTCCCCCTGATCATGCTCTCTCTTGCTCTGTATGTCTGTGTCTCAAATGAATAAATAAAATCGAGTTTTCATTTCCCTGGAATGTGCATTTCTTCATAACAAGCCCCTACTTATCCTTCAGGACTCTGCTCAAATGTCTCGTGCAGTGGTCTCTCCATGTGGAACTTGCAGACACAGTGTGCTACGTGTCTCTAGATGATGACCTCCCCCATCAGACAGTC
>NW_027796359.1:0-284 GCF_054177405.1 Leptonychotes weddellii | reverse complement strand
TATTGCTAGGCCAAGTGTAAGATGTGGAGAGGTTGCTGGATCAAGATGCAGAGAAGGGACAGCTTCAGTTTGGGAAACCCGTGGCCAGATAACCTACACAATGGGGACAATAAAGCAAACACCAAATAATAGTGTTAAATTATTTTCATAGAAGTCAACAGAATAGAATGCAATAAAGTGAAAATGCTCTTCTCTCCTCTGACCAGAGTAGTTCTTTCCAGAAGACATTGTTACTGACAGTTCCTTGGGTATGCTTCCAGAAATTTTAGTAGATTTTAAAAGGT
>NW_027796358.1:0-284 GCF_054177405.1 Leptonychotes weddellii | reverse complement strand
CATGGAACACTTCATCTAGAACTAATGATGTAATGTATGGGGATTAACATAAGAATAAAAAAAAAATATGTAAAAAAAAAAAAAGATTAATTGACCATATAATTGTAGGTTTATTTCTCGGTTTTCTATTATGTTCCACTGATCTATGTTTCTGGTTTTCATGACATTACCATACTGTTATGATTACTACAGCTTTGTAATATAACTTAAAGTCTGGAATTTGATAGCTCCAACTTTGCTTTTCTATTTCAAGATTGCTTTGGCTTTTTAGGCTCTTTTGTGGT
>NW_027796357.1:0-284 GCF_054177405.1 Leptonychotes weddellii | reverse complement strand
GCATCATTCCTGAGACTGGAGTAGAGGAAAACCTGTCCCTTCCATTGGTGTTTAGGGAAGGACTTCAAGCGAGAACCTACCAGGCAAGGTATTCCTGATGTCCCAATACAGGAAGGCTTTGAACCAAATTAAGGTGCTTGAATCCCACAGTTTATTAAATTAATTTGAAATAAAAAAACAAGGGGAGGCAAGGGATAGACTAATATAGTTGGGGTAAGGTATCAGAAGGGAGGGCTAGTCTGAATCCTGGGTGAGTAAAGTTGATGTGTTCTGTCTTTCTGCTG